>NC_045735.1:23013927-23014450 GCF_008692095.1 Etheostoma spectabile | reverse complement strand
CTTTCGGTCGGCACCAAGGTGCTTCTGGAAAACCATTCAACCTCAAATCAGGAGGTAATAGGGCGGTGAAAGGAGAACTTTGAGGAACTCCTAAATCCAGCTAACACGCCCTCTATGGTCGAGGCAGAACAGGAGGATGATGGCGGATTGTTGTCAATTTCCCTGGTGGAAGTCGCTGAGGTAGTTAGACAACTCCACAGTGGCAAAGCCCCAGGGATTGATGAGATCCGTCCACAAATGTTGAAAGCTCTTGGTGTGGAGGGGCTGTCTAGGGACGGTGCCTAGGGAGTGGCAGACCGGGGTGGTGGTTCCCCTCTTCAAAAAGGGGGACTAGAGGGTGTGTGCCAATTACAGGGGTATCACACTTCTCAGCTTCCCTGGTAAAGTCTACTCCAAGGTATTGGAAAGGAGGGTTTGGCCAATAGTTGAACCTTGGGTTGAAGAGGAACAATGTGGATTCTGTCTTGGTCGTGGAACAGCGGATCAGATATTCACTCTCGCAAGGATCCTGGAGGGAGCCTGG
>NC_045735.1:23013739-23013917 GCF_008692095.1 Etheostoma spectabile | reverse complement strand
AACCAGTCTACATGTGTTTTGTGGATCTGGAAAAGGCGTATGACCGGGTCTCCCGGGAGAAACTGTGGGAGGTGCTGAGGGAGTATGGGGTGAGATGGTCCGTTCTCAGGGCCATCCAATCTCTGTATGATCAAAGCGAGAGCTGTGTCCGGGGTCTCGGCAGTAAGTCGGACTCGTT
>NC_045735.1:23012609-23013729 GCF_008692095.1 Etheostoma spectabile | reverse complement strand
TGAGGGTTGGCCTCCGACAGGGCTGCGCTTTGTCACCAATCCTATTTGTCGTATTTATAGACAAAGCATAGTCAAGGTGGGGAGGGGTTGCAGTTCGGTGGGCTGAGGATCTCATTGCTGCTTTTTGCAGATGATGTGGTCCTGATGGCATCATCGACCTGTGACCTTCAGCACTCACTGGATTGGTTCGCAACCGAGTGCGAAGCAGCTGGGATGAGGATCAGCACCTAGGTTTGCCCCCTTGTTTAAAATGTACATTCAAATTTGTGGGATTTTTCCCGTTAATAAATTAGCCACATATTTTACCACTTTTCACTGCAAGGCACTTGCTTTTATCTGACACAGTCATAATCAAATAGGACTCTGCCATTTTCTTCCAACTTTTGGTACCTGATGCCAGGCGAGGGGCACTTACATGTTGTGTTCAATTTGACATGGAATGTCAGAATTTCTGGGTTCCCAGTTGGAAACTACTGTATGTGTCTATGGCATAGACTGTATAAAACAGGTCTATGATTGGAAATGTCAACTCTGAAAGATAAAGACATTTACTCAATAATTTTATTTTAGTTAGTTTTGTAAACAGAGATCACAGTTTTAGTTAGTTATTGTTTTATTTAATGCCTAATATCAATTTTTATTTCATTTAATGACAATGTTTTGTCTCACCTAGTTTTAAGTATTCTGTTCATTTTTGTTAACCATTATAACCTTGGTCAGGACCTGCTATTGTTATCAAAAGTTAAACCCTCTTCAGTGCCTGTTGTAACAAAATAATTTAAGGTTTCAGATGGAAACGAACAGAGGTGTGGCTCTAAAACTGCCTGTTATCTATGCAGTTTTCAATCTTGTGCTCTTTAAGACATCAATCAGTAAACTTGTATTTTTAGTTTAGACAGTAAGATGTAAAACATCAAACTAAAAACATTATTCACAGATTTTAGCTGAATAAGTACAGTTTGTATTTATAATTAATCTTAAAAAGAATAAAATATTTCTCGGATACAGACACAGCATGTTTTAATAAAATACCAAATCCCTTGTTCTACCGTCAAAGCTGCCAACTCTCTCTCTCACTCACACACACACACACACACACACACACACACACACACACACA
>NC_045735.1:23006865-23012599 GCF_008692095.1 Etheostoma spectabile | reverse complement strand
CACACACACACACACACACACACACACACACACACACACACACACACACACGCTTAATTAGTTATTTCCGAAGCTAAGGGTGAGTTTAATGGTGACCATCCGTCAGTGGTCTATTGTGTGATACCCGTTCTCTCTCTCTTAACCTCCTCACATCTCTACTCTCTTCTCATTTCCATTTTATTTTGCTTTATGTCTCTCGCTCTTCCTTTTCCCTTTTCTCTAATCCATCCTCACATTCACATCATTCACCTTCTCTTCTCTCCCCCCACCATCCCTATTTTTTATGTTACAGTAACTCCACCTCCATATTTCGCTTCCACTTCTTCCACATCTTCTTTCCCTCTCTCTGACTGAGCACTAACTGTGAGCAGCAGGATAAGTTGCTAACCTTTCATGGCCTTTATCTGCAGTGCAATGAGCTTCCTCTCTCCCTGTGCAAGTATTTATCCTGATAAATATATAATAAGAATTTGTTATTACAGTATGTGTGAATAGGAAATAGCTTTGTTTAATCACAAGCACAGGTGCAAAATCCAAGCAGATTATGTCACAAGCTAAAAAGAATCAGGACGAAATAAAGAAAGACCAAGGGCCCTATCTTGCACCCGGCGCAGCGTGGCGTAAAGTTGGACACAAATGACTTTGCCATTTTAAGAACAATGCCATTTTTAATTTCCCATCCAGCGCCCACGTCGTTTAAATTGCAAGTGCACCTGCGTCCATCTTTGCGCCCATTGGCGTGCTGGTCTTACAGGGAGGTGTGGTCAGGTGAATTCTTGGCGTATTGCTATCTTGCGGCAGCAGAAAATAATCGCACCACTGACCAACAAAAACCTGGTCTGAAGTCAGTAACGCAGCATTTCATTGTTATTTTAACATTGCATTAGTAAAATGTGCTTAGGCTTGTGCACAGGGCATGCACACTATGCTTGTTACACACACACACACACAGGGAAGCGTAGCAGCACACACACTTGCAAAAGATTAAAAATAAAAATCTGATGGTGCAAATCCGCCATCATAACAGCAATGCGCCAAGGTACAAACACGCCTGGCTTTTAAAGGGAATGGGAGATGACACTCTGATTGGTTTATTGCATGGTATGCCCAAAACACACCTATGAATTAATGAAGACACTAAGTACAACCCTTTGAACCTTGAGTCTAGCGTATGGAACCTGTCAAACTACCAAAAGTGGAATTTGACACGCCAGAAACGCACCTGCGCTTCACGCCGTGTGCTTAGATCATTAAAATAGGGCTCTAAATGAGGTACGAGTATATTTGATTGCTAGTCATTTTTTGTCCTTAGTATTATATAAAAAAGTCCTTTGACTTTACTATTGAAAGTTTGTTTGTATCATCTATATTCCAGTATGATCATATATAGTGCAAGTGGCCTCAACCTGCATCTGTTTCCATTTGGTGTTTTGCATTGAAATGAAAAATCAAAATAAATGAGTGTACACTAAATAATGAGAGTAGAACCATAGCAAATGCATGAGGTAATAGTTTGATGAGTATGAAAATTATGTTAAAGCTACATTCTCCCATCTAGCAGTGAAATTGTATATATAAACAACCAACAGAATATTACTTTGTAGCCCCTCCCATTCTGAAAGCATTTAAACTCCTTCGGTGGCCAAATGCAAAATTAGCTTCTGTGAGAGTTCCTTCCAGTGCAATAATAGTTTTATGTTTATTTGGTACCATTTCATTGCTAACATCAGCCATCAGGTTCCCAAACATATGCAAGCTAATGTAAGTAAAGTATCAGTGCTATCGTTATTCTGTATAGTGTACAAGATTATAAAGTGTAAGGCAATGTTTACAGTGTAGAAGAGAAGCAACGGAGGTTTGTATGTTTAATATATTTCTCTGAGCAGTATGAACAATGTCAATGAAACCGAAATTAGCTCTTAGTATCTCCGTCATTTACACGCAGATGTTCTAGCTGTAGCTAATCTGTGTTACAATTGCATGACGTGAGTTGTCTGCCAGGGAAATTACGACACATATGATTACATTTATGTTACAAGGTACACAATTCTTTTTCATCATTGACGCGAGGAAAATTATCCTAGACGTTGTTCTAGCGTTATGCACAACCATGCTATATTTAGCCGAATTTACACAAATAGAAAGAATTACCTTTAGAGAAGAAACGCGGAGGCATGTCCCTCTTTGACTAATGTATTTTGAAAATGGAGGCGCAACATGGCATAATACATATGATTAAGTCGCTCCCATGTAGTCTGAATGGCAGATTCTACGCTTACGAGAATACTTTGATTAGTTGGTGGAAGTAATTACACATGAATGAGCACATATTTGTGAACAAACAAAGAGCTAAGAATCAACTCAAAATTCTACAATGGAGCTTTAATCCAATAGTAGGGCCCCTCATTGCCACTGGATCTTAAGACACCTATGGAAGATTTGTGGACATTGTCAAAACCGTTAGGTAGTGTCAGCCCAAACCCTTGCCAAGAAACTTAACGTTGGTTTTCACTTTGAATTTTCACCCATTTGTAACTACTAAAGCCTGAAGAAACATGGTCTTTGGTGCCTCCCTCTATGTCAGCATGCATCTTGTATGCCTAGGACTCATTAGCTGCTGTGATGAAAACTGGCTTTATGTGATTGGACTGGACTTGAAACGCCACAAACACTGAAACCTAACAGTTTCTGCAGCAGTCAATCTACTGCTAAACCACTGGAAAACCTTATAGATTCTGCTGCGGGAAAACACTTCTTAGAATAGTGTCCTTCTGTGTCACTGTTTACATCCATGAGGAAACAGAAAGGGGACCGACATAAGCAAAATCAGTTGGAGGTGAGTGACCTGTTGATAGGACTTGCCACATCAACCTACTACAGGTGGATATGACGGCTAGGAAGGTCTGTGTCCTGTTGCCCTTCAGGCCACTCCTTTGCTACAAGGATGTGTTGTAAGGAAACAAGCCATAGAGAATATTGGCTTGTATCTAGTCCTCCATTTTGCAGGCCTTCCCATCATCAGTGCTGTTGTCATACCTAGATAGTGTCCCTGTTTGTATCACTGCTGAAGACTCATTGTCCCCTGTGGTTTTTCCTTGAATCAACACAACAATCCATTCGTGTGGCTGGCTGTGTTCGCAGGAAGCTGTTCCTTGCATTACGACTGCCACATCTGATATCTCCCCTGTTGGTTAGGATCAGGCAGGAGCAGCTGGTGAGGAGAATGCATATAAACAAGCTCATGACAGAAGGGACTGAACTAATGATGCTGCCACCCTGGCCAGTCCCTTAGTTCAAGGGAGCCTTTTGTCAGTTTGAGACTGCGTATGACGGTTTGAGGTAGGGGTGGGAAAAAGAATTGATTCTTAGATGCATCGTGATTCTTTCTAGAACTATACAATGCTCGATTCTTTAATTTCTTTAATAATTGATTATAAAAAAAATTAATAAAAAAGACACGTACAATCAGAAAAAAAAGTGACGGATAAAGGATGGGATAATGGACAACAACTTAGTTTGAGAGAAAAAAAAACAAAATGGCAAAAAGGAAATAAATAAATAAGTTTTGTATACACATGATCTAATTAGACATACATAAAATAATTAAACACATATAGGCTTTTCATCGACTTTATCACATTACATCTGACCACATCATGTTTCATGTTCTAAGAGGCCAGTTTTCCACCTCTAAACATGATTGAGCCTCTGACATGGAAGAATACTGTGAGAGAAGGTGACTTTCACAAGCATGTTTAAGGGTTAAGCATGGAGTACAAACTACAAACTGGACTACGAAATAAAAACCTCAGTAGACAAAACTAACAAACTCAGATTTATATGTATATTTTTTTAAATCACGCATCGAAATGTACGTTATAATATTGTTGCATCGAGATGCATCAATCGGTTTAGAATCGAATCGTTGGCCTCTGAATCGGAATCAAATTATGAGGTGCCTAGAGATTCCCACCGCTAGTTTGAGGCAGCTACTTACGGTTTGGACACTGAGTGGATCAATCTGGTGAATTTAAGGTTCTTTCTACAGATGTTCCGATACCAGTATCAGGATCATCTCCGATACTGCCTAAAACGCTGGTATTGGTATTGGGAAGTACTAGAGATTATGCAGCAATCCGATACCACGTAACAACGCCCTAAAGAAAATCTATGTTAAAGTAGTTTATTTATGTTCTTTTTCCTTTATAATTGTCAAACTGGATGAAAAAAGAAAGTTCTAAAGTATTTATTGTTTGTTTATGTTTCACAAAGAGTTTAACCTGAGCCAGACCAACAACAAAGATAGCAATCATATCACATCCATACAAGGATAGTAGTACACTGTTAGTAAAACATAATAAAATATATGACACACTGGTATCGGATCCATACTTGGTATCGGCTGATTCTCAAGTTCAGGTATCAGAACCGGTATCAGGGAGCAATAAATGGTATCGGACCATCTCTAGTTCTTTCCCAATTGGATCATCAAAAGTACACTTGATGTGTTCACCATTCCAGCCTAAAAACTGATGGACTTAGAAAAAATAAATAAAAAGGATTTCCCCAATGTCCTGTTCAATTAGCTTCACATTGTATTACTGGACTGGACTATTATTGGACAGAGGCTTGTCCTATTCTACTATCAGGTGTATGGTTCAACTATTTCCTCTTGTCAATTTGGGTTTGGCAAGAGGACTGTGTTCAGTCACTTTATCTTAATATGCTTCCTGCCGGGTGTGAGGTGTAAGACAAAGTGTTTAAATCCTCTCATTGGGAGCATCCAGTGAAGCTCAAAGCTCTGTGTCCTCTTTGAGAAAATTCAGTAGATTTAATTTAAGGTCTTCTCAGTCAAGACAGCTGTTCCACTGACTTTGAATTCAGTAAAAAGTTAGTAATCTTCACACTAGTCCACCCAAGTGTGAAGGTGACTAACTTGTTTGTTTGTGAAACAATAACACCTAACCATTAAGACCCATTGAAAGGGGGGGGGGAAGAACCCGTAACCCCATATGTTGACTGATGTTGACAGCGCACCCATGCTTGCACTCATAGCATGTCATAGAACATGCTATGATTGATCCCATTTATGTGACTTTGTGGCTAGCAGCAATTTTGTCTCTGTAATTTTGGAGACAAAGGGTTGTCCAGAAGAGAACTTAAAATAACTGCAAAAATTATCTCCATAACAAACATTTGTCCACAGTTGGTCAAACATTCTTGCTCATTACTGCGTCACAGTTTCTTTGGAAGCTTTTTGGTGGAAAACTACAATGCCTCTATGTAAAGTTCCATAAGGTTATACATTTTTAACCACTCTTTTTTTGGGAAAATCCCATTCTGCCTGCTATCCCACAATGTCTGGAAAAAAATTAAAATAAATAGGAGCAGAAGACTCCATATACCACACTGCAGCCACTGGTTGTTTACCCTAACCTGACCTTTAAGCCTAAAACATCAGGCATTCCTTTATGTTCAAGGCATTTTAGCATTGTGCCTTTTTCTCTATCCACCTTACCCTAGATAGATAATAGCAAAGCAGATAAGTTAAACAGTATATGTACATATATGAGAAAGTACACAGGTGAGTTGAGGTAATACTTGAACAGCATCCTTACTTTGTATGAATCTAAAGGTTGGTTTTGAGTACATCCATGCATTTAAAATGCATATGACATTAAAGGAAAGTTTGTGTGTGTGTGTGTGTGTGTGTGTGTGTGTGTGTGTGTGTGTG
>NC_045735.1:23005479-23006855 GCF_008692095.1 Etheostoma spectabile | reverse complement strand
TGTGTGTGTGTGTGTGTGTGTGTGTGAGAGAGAGAGAGAGAGAGAGAGTGAGCGAGCGAGAGAGACACACACAGAGAGAGTCAAATTGGCAGGTGCATAAGGATGTTTAATGTTGTGTAAGTTAGTACGGTTTATTGTAACCTGAAAATTACCAATCCTCATGTTAGACCTCTACAAAGGAAATGAGCCGCAGCACACTGCAGTGTATACGTGTGCATGCTGGTCTGGGTTGTTCACTGCCACACAGTAACTAAGCCAACTCAGGGAGGGAGAAATGAGGAGCAGGGGAATGCAGTGAATTAGATAAATGTTTTTATTCAAAGGAGCCCAGCCTGTGGCACTGTACCCCTTCTCTTTTTCCTCTCATTGTACAGTTTTCTTGATTGCTAACAAGCATCAGTCAATACTGAAGTTATTTTTTTCCAAGCTCTTAATACAGTCTGCATTTCCAACATGCATCTTGGCTAAACGGTTAATCTCACCTCTAAAACTCACAGAAGCCAACAAAACACTTCCAACATGTCTCAAGATAAGCTTGTTCGACCAAAACTCTGGCAACAATTTTCAAGCATTTGCAGGCAACATTGTTACTCATAACACACTGACCTAAAAAACACTGCATAGCATTGCATAAATGATGACCTTTTATCTTTGAAGTGTGAATGATTTCTCACAGGAATCTGTATTTCAATGTAGAATAAAAATAACACACTTTCGACTGTACTAAATTATATGTAACATGAATTAAACAGAAGTTTGAATCATTATCCTTTATTTTTTATATTGTTGCATATATAGAGTTGAATGTAGAGTGAGTGCAGTAGTGGTAGTGCAAAAGTGAACTGTTCAATCAGTCAGTCCATATCCAATCTTTCTAGTTCATACAGATAAATAATTCCCAAAATACCAAGGCTGCAAAAGTAATTACAACAACATATAGGCTATAGCATAATCACTCATACTGTGAGGGATCTAGTCCTCCCTCTTTCCTGCAAAACTCAAAACCATCACATCTTATGTCTTCTCTGTCAGGTTACTGCTGAAATGCACAAATTTGCATTTGAACAATGTGCTGCTGATACATATAGGGGTGTAAAGGTGGTGGAGTGTGAATGAGAAATTGAATGCATGTTGTGTGAAAGCAATGAAAAATGATTCACAGTTTGGTCCACATATACTTCTGTCCTGCTGACTATGTGAAGAGTTTTGACAGTGTGACTTTAGTATTGACCAAAGCATGTTAGCAAATTAAAAAATAACTGTAAGAAACCAATCCTTCCTTCCACTGAACTCTCTCAGCCTCACTATCTGGCGGAAGCCACAGTTAATAAATGATCGTGATGATGATATGGGGTGACAGAAAGTGGTGTATGTGT
>NC_045735.1:22998751-23005469 GCF_008692095.1 Etheostoma spectabile | reverse complement strand
GTGTGAGTGTGAGTGTGTGCGTCAGCATTTTATGTGTGTGTACATGCATGTACATGCATGTGTGGCAGTCAACACCACTTTAACACATTATGTATGGCAGCCTTGCTGCAGTAGCCCAGAATTAAGCTTTGACATGTGACATATTGACTTGACTGTGCTAACAAAGAGGAACAGAAGATGAACTTTAGAATAATAAGCAAAGCTACTGCTAATCATCTGTATGAGATCAACATTTATTTGTTTTATTTTTTTCCTGGCACTGCTTGGTGCCAACCTGCAAATACTAACAAAGCATTATTTTGTTATTCCGCGGGTGAAAAATAAAGCATATTGAGCGTGTGGGATGTTTCTGTATTGAAAGCTGTGGTTTACACCTGAATTAACTTAACTGAAAAGTAATTTGAATATTTGTGCTATTTCATCAAAGGAATCTTTTCCATTGTAAAACACCACAGGCTGTGTTCATACCATTAAACATCTAATTACAGCTGGACAACCGGAATATCTAATGTTTAAAAGTATTTCCGCACAGAAGAATGTCTTGGTTTACATCACTGCCGTACTAAACAAGTTAAACAACAAAATGCTTCATTTGTTAATGGCTTCTATAACACCGTGCTTTAAAATAAACCAAAGTTGAAATGGCAAACAGTGGTCTCTTGTGTTAAAGTCTGACCTTTTGGTGACCCATCCTTCCACCCCGACCTCCTACTATGCTCACCTGACTTATTTGACTATAAGAATATGTTGTTTTGTGGCTCTTATGTAGCAAACAACTGAGTTGTTCTTCGTGAGGGGATGGGGTTAGTGTCAGAAACATCTTGTGTCTGAATTTGTCACTACTATGGTATATGGTAGTTCACAGCATAAAGCTCACAATAACATCCAAGAATAGCATGTTATTTAATTTACTACGGAGGCATTGCTTTTGGACCAATTTGTACAATCTTTTGTAGGCCTAAATAACAGGTAATGGTCTAATGTATTGTATGACCGATGTCGCGAATTGTTTGCAAAATAGAAACAAAACCTCAAATTAAGAGCCTATAAAACTACAGAGAGTTGAAGTGTCTACCACATTTGCATTACATGTTGAGCCCAACACTGTGATGTAAACACGCTTTGTGTAGGTCAGTTCAATAATCCCCTGCTGTGAATACATCTGAACACCAGAAAATGGTTGCAGATGGAAGCTATTACATTAGGAGAAAGAACAACATGAGCAAAGGACACCATGCACTGACACTCTTATAGTGCAACATATTAATACTCAGTGGGCCTTCTGCCTTAAGTAGTGAGTAGCTGGTTAGAATTAGTGTTTAAGAATGTTCAGAAGTGTGCTCGAGGTGATTTGTTCACATTCACATCCGTGTGTAAAATGGACAAATTGTGGTTAGTATGGCTTAGCATTACTGTAGTATAAAAGCATAGGGGTGAATAGGCAGATTATGACTTGCCTGCAACTGATCAATGCTGACAGGGGTGGAGTAGACACAGCAATTGTTCATGACAGGGGAGGAGGGGAGAGAAGATGACAGAAGAAATCATAAATGGGGAGGTAAATGAGTGGAGTAAATGGGAAAGGAAAAAGCAGAAGGAGAGGAGAAAGTAGGAGAACTGGAATAGGACCGGGAAGACAATATGAGATGGGAGAATGGGAATAAGGGAAGATAAGATGAAAGGAAAGGAAGGCTTAAAAAGGGGGAGCGAGAAAGTTGAAGTCAAAAGGAGAGAACGGGACAGGATAAGGAGAACAAAACAGGGTAAAAGAGGGAGCAAGGGTAACAGAGAGAAAAGTAGACCGGGGAATTGGAAAGTAGTAACCGGTAGTTGAAAAGAATGAGGAGAGGAATTGGAAAGAAGAAGATGAAAGAAGGGCAGGACGAAAACAAAAAAGAAATGGAGTCAAGCAGTAGAAGAAGAAAATATGAACGAAAGCACCCCAATCGCTACACAACAACGCTCACAAAGTGCAAAGACATACAAAGAAACGGACAAAGTGGCATTGAAAAAAATAAATTATAGTGCAACAAAGCAAAGGAGCAAGAGAGGCCAAACAGTATAAAAGGGATATCCCTGAATGTTTGTGCCACCTTCTCTTTTCAGGTTTCAGGTTCTTTTGCACATATTTATTGTAGCATTTGTCTCTTATCTCTGCATCCCTTCCTCTTTTTGCCCTTTCTATTCTCCTCGCTGCTTAGTTATTTTCGGCCCCTTCACCCTCACACACATTGCTACCAATTATTATAATTTCTGGAGTCATGTCACTGCTATGACATACTGTACATCAAACTACCCTGCATATGGAAGACAAGACATACATACACAGTAAACAGAGCAGGATAGATGTGCTATTGCACTTCAGAATAGGGTATTGAGTACAGTCGTGTTAACAGGCTGCCACAAACGTGCATTAACACATCAACAAATACGTTTTTCTGTTGCTATCGGGTCAACAGTCTTCATCTATGTCTATATCTCTCTGTGTCTCTTTTCCCTCTCACACAAGCAAAACAAGTGTATGTGTGATAACAATTGGCTATGGTAGAAAGAGTGCAGTGACAGTTGGTTGAATGGGGTCACACTTTATAGAGAAAATTCTCTACAGGAGATTTTAGACAGCGTGAAACTGATCTCAAAAGCATTACGTAGCAGCTACTCTGAAATAGCTGGGATAATAGGGTTGTTGTTTTCAGTGGTTGATAAACCAAACCTATTACATTAACCCTATGGAGCGCTCTGGAGATAGAATAACAAAAGAAGAAAATGTATCATCCTAAAAAATAGGAAGAGGAAAAGATGCAAAAATACTACAAAGAAAAGCGGTCACAATAAGAGCCACAGTGATTTCTGACAATGGTGAGAAACTAAATGGTATGATGAAAGAAAACAATAAAAAGGCAGAAGATGGTCTGTCATCTACTGTAATCCGGTGATGTGCAATTTGGGCTAAGTGTTTGAATGAGTCAGGAGAACTGATTTACATTTTTGTACCAGTGCATGCACAGCTGTGTGCTGCTGTTTGAGCCAGTTCTTTTGAGTATGTGTCTTGATCAAGTACTTACAAAACCAAGTCAAATGAAAGATTTTCTCATTTCACTTAAAGAGCTTGAAAGAGTCATCTCCCTGAAGGAGAACCAATCACTGCTGCAGACTCTTGGCAACTAATTTGTGACTGGCATTAGGGCCAATTGTGACCTAAAAGAAGATAATAGACTGTGAAACAGAGACCTGGAGTGAAATTTCATTGTAATTCATTATATTGGTAAACACTAGGGTTGGGTATCGTTTCGTTTTTTTCCCAATGCCAGTACTAAAACAATACTTTTAAAACGGTGCCCGAACCAATACATTAAAAAAAGAGGGTAATAGGGTATTTCACAATAACTTTGAATGTACCACGAGGCTACCAGTTTCAAGTGAACGAACCATCTGTGTTGTTTTTTGTCAACAACAGCAGCTGCACACTGCTTAACGTCCCGCTGTTGGAATCCTCTACAGTGAACTACAGACACACTTTACACTGTTTAGTTGTCCGAATTTTAACCGTGTTTAATCCAGCTGTTAGATAATGCTAGGCTAACGTTAGCTGCTGCCAGATGAATTGTTAACTAGCGTCACGTGCAGCAATGCTTCTGTAGCCTCAAACGTCTGTTTCAAAGCATCAGAGAGCAGCGCAAAAGGCATTTAATTGGCGCCGAAATCTGCATTGCTATTTGGTCCAGTAGATACCGTCGTTTAGGCACCGGAGTCGTTATAGCACCGGGTTTGGGTACCCAACCCTAGGAAACATAGACACAGAGGGAGTGAGGGGGCCTGCATGTTTTAGGCCTTAGCTCGACAGTGAGTAACTGTCATGCTTAAAGGCAGCCTCATTCTGTCTATGTGGTGATTTGAACTGTGGATCAATCCAACAATCAGTCACTAATTAGTGATAAGACTTGCCTGGTATAGGCCATGCAGACATGCAACAGCCAAATCAAGAGTAAGGTAGAATAAGGCAAACCACTGTGACTTAAATGTCAACTAACACTTAACCTTCAGAAATTTAAATTCATCAATAATTCCACTAAATTATTCAAACCTCTGTCCCTGTCTTTCCCTCTGAGTCTTGTACAATGGCGCCCTGTGGGCTTCCTGTGCTGACAGGAAGAGAGCGGCTTTTCACAGCCGGCCAAGACACACAGCTGAGCGGAAGAAGAGCCCCCTTTTCTGAGCTTGTCACTGCACCCCCACCCCCTTCCCCATCCCTTTCTGGAGAACACTTTTCATTTTTTTTTTCCTCCGATTTGCCCATCCTACTGTCTCCCACCCCAATTTCTCTTGCTAAATGAACTAACCCTCGCTCACTATCTGTCCATTACTTAATAGCTCTTGTTCTGCTCATTTTCATTTGCTTCTTCCCAGTTTGAACATTAAATCTTGTCTCCTCCCTCAATCACATGCCGCACATCCTCTCATATCCTTTTTCTTTTGTCTCTGCCTCCAAGGAATCCTCCTTGTAAAATTTCCTGTCACTCTTTTGTGGACCATCCTTACATTTCATAAGCGACACTTTAACTGCTTCTCTTCCTTCAATTCATTTATCTCTCAAATATCTTCCCAAGAGCTCTCATCCCTGCGTATCTGCCCTGCACCCCTCTGTCGTCTGTGTCCTGCCCTTCTTCCTTTCTGCCATTACTCTCCCTTCTCTTCTCATCCAATACCTCTTATTTCCTTGTTTCATCACTTTATCATCTTGTTCCCTCATCCCTTCCATCTCCTCTTCTGCATGTCATCACTTTCACCAGCTTTCCATACTCTTCTACCCTCTTTTATACCCTTTACTTTCTGTGTTGACCTTTTTAGCTTAACACAGTGGAATTACAATGTGGTTAATGTATCTGATCTAATAGTTTAATTGTTCCTGTTCTTCACACAGCTTTTTCCTGCTGACAGACAACGCTATAGACAATTGAATTTGAATACAAGCCTACCCTTTCTTAAACGGTCAAATATAATCCATATGTGTGCACCCTGCTTTGTGTCTACTTCCTTTGAGTACAGATCAATGAGGTTGTGTCTGCAATTGCATACTAACCTACTGCATACTTCATACTTAATCAGTATGTACTGCATACAGCTTACTAAATTAACAATTAAGTACGCCATTACCAGCAGTACGTCTTCTCTGCATCACACGACTGTATCTATCATACCATTACCGGTACAAGCTAGTTTTTTATAAATATAAATAAACATTACCAACTTCTCAATTTAATATGTTCCAGTATTATTTTAAGGGAAATTCAAATTATGAAATGTTTTGTGCTGGGTTGGCTCAGTTTGTTAAGACTTTGAGTAGCGGGCCGCAAATTATACCGTCAAGTTTGTTTTTTTATAAATAACAACCTTTGGTGGGAAGTGGTGTACGCATATTTTCAGCCCCGTTTTGTGGGTAAGCAACGCTTGGAATTAAATAAGTTTGATATGATCTGAAAGCTGAGACTCTTGTGGATATAATGAGCCCAATTGTATTTATTTGTGATAGTTAATCCCCAAGTAGCTATTCCACTGTAGTGAGACAATTTTACCTTACTGTATAAAATGACCGGTTGTGTCCTGTAGGATAATCAGACCCTTATGAAACTTTTCACCCACACACTAGAGACCTAGGGCATTCAAAGGATGTATGGCCTTTCTAGCTGTATTGACAATAAAGGTAAAAGCTTGCAATCAGTCACCGAAAAATGCAATACTTGAAGAAATCTCAAAATGTCAAAAGTTTTTGTTACACCAAATCATGACATGGATGTTTTTATGGTGTTCCTCAAAGTCTTGGTGTGTTAATGTCGTATTTTGAACCATTTCTATCAATTTTAGAGTGCTCAGAAATGCTCACATTCTGCACCAAATCTCTGCAACAAATGGTATTTACCCAGAAATTGCTGCAACAACTTATAAGAAATAAGAAGTATGAGAATGACCATCATATACTTCCATCATAATATTTTTAGCCCTTATTCAATCTAAACTTTAAAAAAATTGAAGGCACGCCTAACCAAAACACAATATTTATTACAGATTTATGACTTTCAGTCAGTGGGTTGCACATGACTGAACAATGATGTTTTTAATTCTTATTTTGCATTGAAACTGTTATTTCAGTATTTAAATCAAATAAAGCCATTAAATCCCCTGAACAGTACACCCAAACTAGCTACTGAAATAGTTCTGGAGGCCGGTATACAGACTGCTACAAAGGTGTCAAAATAACGTATGCCAGAGCAAAATAAATGGCATACTAGGTGAATATGAAATGTGCAAATAGGTGCCATTATTCAAGAGTTACCATATTAAATCTTTAAACCATATAAAAAAGCAACATTTTTTCCAAAAGATGAGACAAAAAAAGAAGGAACTCTGTAGTAATGTAAGTGATGTTATGTAAGTAAGTAATGTCAAACTATCTATAACTGTGACTTCAATATTTATAAATGCTTGTAATGTAATTTACACTAGTGCTGTCAAACAATAAAAAATATTTAATCACAATTAATCCCATTAATGTCATAGTAAAGTCGCAATTAATCACATTTTTATCTATTCTAAATATCCCTTGATTTAATTTGGTCCCATTATTTTTTCTAATTGTAATGCTCTTAACAACAAGGAAAAATGGATCGGCTTGCATTGTGCAAATGTTTTTTTATATAGCTCAGTTCACAACGATAAAACA
>NC_045735.1:22998533-22998741 GCF_008692095.1 Etheostoma spectabile | reverse complement strand
TTTGGTCTTGTCAATGGAACCATTTGGCAACTTTAAAAAGTGAACTTTCCATTCAGAATCTTATTGGCATCCATTTCGGCGTCTCGCGCTCGCCATCCTCAAAACGTAACGGTACTACTCTTTGGCTGGCTCGCAAGCCCAGACAAGTGTGTGTTGAGTGTTTGTTGTTTTGTTTCCGTTCTAGCTAGATCCGGTGTGGTGTTGTAGT
>NC_045735.1:22983960-22998523 GCF_008692095.1 Etheostoma spectabile | reverse complement strand
TTACTAGTTGTTGCAACAGCATGTGAAAATAACTACGAAGGTTGTTAAGCCAAAAAGAACATTAATCTTGCAATAAAAAAAACTGACACTTTTAAAATGGGTTTTATGATATTGTTAATAACATGTTTAACTGACAGAACTAATTTACTAATTTCCAACAATGTCAACAAAGGAATATTATAAACTTTGCAAAGGTGGAATTTATGGCAGAGCTGTCGTATTTAATTGAAATGGTTTGTACCGGTGTAGTCTACCGGACAAAGTGGACAGTAAGTGTATATTGCTGGCACAAAGTTACTGTTACTGTATGTGTTTTAGACAGTAAGCCCACTGCTTCTCCATTACTTTCCCTCTGGTTAGTTAGGAATGTAAAACAGCTCACCTGAGTCGTCAATCACTTTGCATGACGTTAAACAGACAGCGGGGAGTATTGATGAGTGGTCTTCTTTGCAAGTGTCTAAAAGTGGGTTTCAGTGATCAGCTTTACTGCTGAGGTCAGCAGCAGCAACTGAAGTTGAACCTGATTGGACATTTCTCTTTGCTCATTGTTGCTTCAACAGGAAAAGTGACCAACTGCAGAGTTACCAATTTGACAGTGAATTTTCTCCTCTAGGAGTCAAATGGAAAATTAGAAAGACACACACAGTGACAGTTGTACAAATTTATCATGTACAAATGTATTAACCATGTTCCAATTAGAGTACCATGTTCCAATTAGAGTTTGGCAATATTTGAATCTGGCATGATTAACAATTGACCGATTGTTTGCTTATGATGCTTTGAGTTTTTGAGGGTTAAACTCTTAATAATTAAGAATTTTTTTCAAATCTTTACTGTTCCTTTTCTAGTCACAAACTTTAATATTAAAGAGGAAAACTTGCATGGGCTTTAACACATCTGTTTTGTTTGTGGGAGCTTGTGATGTAACATTCTCCAACATTTGTGACCTTGACAATTACTTGAAAAAATAATCAGAAGATCATTTAATGAATCAAATAAGCCTTGTCCTCATCTTTATTTGTATGTGGCAGGCTCACTGATTTCTATTGCTTTGCACCGTCTCTCTTCACACCCATTTCGGAGTGAACTGCCTCAACTAGACACTTCACACATGAGCACACTTTTTAACCAACCACATCCACACACTCACAAATACTTTCAGTCAAATAGACCATCAGCCTCAACTTCATCCTCCGTCTCCCTTAACTCTCTCCTCAGGGACTATCAAAGGCAGTCTGGCTTCCTAAGCTCACATACCACACACAGCTGGGATTGGGTCTCAATATATAAACTCAGTGGTTTGCTTGCATGAAAGTGTGTATATGTGTGAGAACAGGGAATTAAATTTGTAATTTGGGTGTGCGTGCCAGTGCTAAGTATAGTTCATTTGCAAAATGTGACTTCCACCTTGATGAAAAAACATGCCAGAAATGCTGCTGAAACTATCTCTCATGACAGTATGTCTCACACATTCACAATTTTTTGGGATGTGACGCACCCTTACAGACTTTGCTCACTCATACACAGTCTCAAACTTACTGACAGCAGGCAGACTCTCCAAAGGAGAGTTGTTCAGTCATTGTCAGATCAATTGTACGCATGCCAATCTTTTCCACCTACAGGCAAAGAAAGTACTTTGAACACTTAAAAAAAGGAAAATCAATTAAGGATATTGTTACTGCAGATTTTAAGATCGATGACATTGTGTACCCGCCTTCTAAACCAATCCTCCTCTGTTTTTATCTGTGCACCTTCTGCTCTTTCTTCTCTGTTCCTAAGGTTTAACTAGAACACAGGTAGGAATCCATTACAGTAGAGGTTGAGACACCAATTTCTCTACTAATAGTAGCCTCGATAGACCATAATGCAATCTTGCCCCAAGGCATACTGAAATTACAGTCACAAAAATCAATACACCACAGTGTTCACAGACAACATGGCTACTTTAGACTGGTAGCCCAGCAGGTGTTGAAATCATTCTAGGATTTATATGAAATAACAAGAAGTAAACTATAGAAGTTAAAAAGTAAGGTAACGCATGAGCTATGGGTTTAGTGCATTCACACAAAATAAGTATAAATAAATATATCTCAGATAAATAACTTAAAATAAGATGGAAATCCCTGAGCATACAAAGGTGGCAGAATATCTGCAGCCACATCAGAATAAGTGAAAGTAGGGTTCTTGTCTGAACCTGTCTTTACAAACTTTTGGTGGCCGAGGCTACAGTATATTCCATCTCACAGTAATTACTTTTGTATTTGATAAACAGTGTGGTCTAAAATAAATTCTACCAAAACAAAATGTAGTACAATTCTGCAGTTTTAGACCTGTGTCAGTTTCTTGTTTTTCTATGTACCGATGTGAACACAAGAATATGATTTCTGATAACAGTAAAGTAACACAGAACAACCCTTTTACATAGAGTATGAGATGTTTTGGATAGGTGAAATGGGTGATGATTGCAGAAAAGATATGTTACAAGATCTCGTCCCACAAGATCTCTAGATTAAAACTTGACAAGATTTCTCGTTGAGGTGAAAAGTTTTTCCGCGATGTCAGTTCACAAGTGCAGAGCAGCAGCCAGTATAACGGAGTCTGGCTTTGACTTCAAAATTAGCATTGAAGATCCCCCCGACCATTCTCCAAAGTCGACTTCCAGTTACCTTTTGCAGAGCAGAGCGGTAGCAGAGTTGCAATTGAAAAAAAGCTGCTTCTAAAACCCAGCGTTAGAACGTTAGCGGGTTCTATCTATCTATCTATCTATCTATCTATATACATATACATATACATACATACACACACACACACACACACACACACACACACACACACACACACACACACACACACACACACACAAGTAGCTACTCCCTTGTTTACTGCTGCAATGAATGAAATGCAGAGGAGGAGAAAAGAGAAAAAATCTGTCTCCACAAAATAATCTGTTGAGTGTTAGATGGTTATTTATGCTTTAGAATGTAATCACTGTAAAACAATCATAAAATAAGCTTTCTTTTTCTCACTGTACTGTACAATGACACATTCAGGTACAAAACAACTGGCCTCAACTACTGCCAGAAAACGTGGACATGCTCATATTCCTGAAAGAGAACCTGACCATGTCTTAGGCCGAGCAGCGTTTCATGCTTGAAGAAATAAATAGTTGTCAGTCTCTGGTTGCACTTTGATTATTGAGAGAGTACTACTTTGACTATGGTTTGCACTTAAAAATGAAAAAAGTAATATATGACTAAAAAACATTCTAATTCATTTTTGTTATTCTTACTGTTTTTATTTTTAATTTAATGTAACTAAAGTATTTCAGTTACAAGGTCACATACAGCTTCAATTAGAAGTTAGAAGCTCATGCTGCAGTTATTAGGTCTGAAGAGGTTAGCTATACTGTACATTAGACAAGACATTTGAGTTTGTGGCAAAAACTTTGACAGTGCTTGTTTTTAATTTTGTGACTTTTGATTTAATACAAAATGGATGTATATATATAAATATAAATATATATATATATATATATATATATATATATATATATATAGAGAGAGAGAGAGAGAGAGAGAGAGAGAGAGAGATAAATATATATATATTATTTTGTTATTAAAGTTTTCTTTAAAATAGTGTCAAAATATTGTCCTGTCTCGTTCTCTTGAACCTAATATGGGTCTTGTCTGAGCTGAGTGTTCCGTCACACCCCTAGTGCAAGAATGTTTTGTTACTGTCCACTTGGCTCGTATTATAGCATGTGGCCTTCCAACGGCAAAACACAGCAGCACACAGTAAGAAATAACTGTTGTGCAAATTATTGTTCAGTGTGACAGATGTTAATAGGGAACCAAATGGGCATAAAAAAGAGCAGATATGAAGGAGCATAAAAAAACATGAGCTGAGCCTGAGAGATGTGGTACCTACAGTATGTTTGAATGGGAGGAGCAGAAATTCCAGTGATTGAGTGAACAAGGGTGTGGGATGACAGAGACACAATGGAAATGAGAAATGGGGACAGAAATTGGGGAACGGGAGATATGAAGAGAAGGGATGAATTGAGAAAGCTGGAGAAGAGGAAAGCAATAGCTGAGAGAGGAAGGAGGAGGGTGTGACGGCCCTACTTTGTGTGTCTGCATGTTGTAACCCTGTGTTAAAGGTAGATGCTAATGGGGCTGATTTGCAGCACCTCCGCTCAGGGCTCCACAGGAATTAAAGGCCCATCTTCCTGGACTTTGGAAGTCACTCTGTTCTTTTCCCTATTCTTCCAACACTGGAGGCACAGTTTTTTGTTTGTTTTGTTTGTTTGTGTTACTATTTGCAGTGAATTAAACCATATTTTTATTTCATTTGTAATACATTCTTTATATCTTTGCCATCTTGCGTCCCTTCCCAGTCTTTTGTCATGACCTTTTGTTGATGCTCCATATGAGCAGGCATTGGAGAACAAACAAACATTCAGATTTAGATTAGGAAGAGAATATCCTAGTTGACGCAGCAATGACAGACACAGTATAAACTTTCGAGCAACCAAAAGAGCTTCTTGTGTTACAGATGTAACATGAGATGCAAAAGCAGAGAGAAAAACAAGAGGTGGGGGTTAAAAAAAAACAAATTGAAAACTGCGACAGTGGTGGGGAATGATAGGATGGGAAGGATTGGCTTTCAGATATTGGGAATGATAGAAGGAGAGCAACATGAGGAGGAGAGAGAAAGAGAGCAAAAAGGAAAAAGAAAGAGAGAATGTAGTGAGTGAGCATAAAAAGTGAGATGAGAAGATGAGAGAAGATGAGGGGAGGACACCAGCTTTTTTTTTTCTTCATTTAGACAGAAGTGTCTCTGAGTGAGTCTCTTGAGGCTTACTCAATACGTAACACTCTCTCCCTCTCTCTCCTCTCTCTCTCTCTCTCTCTCTCTCTTTCTCTCTCTCTCTCCTCTCCTTCTTCTCTCCTCTCTCTCCTCTCTCTCTGACTGTTTCATGGCTTCCATTTGTAAGATTACATCTTTCAATTAAGACTGAGATGTTATTCTTGGTCCTTGTGTGTGTGTGTGTGTGTGTGTGTGTGTGTGTGTGTGTGTGTTTGTGTGTGTGCATGCGTAAAGGGTGCTTTAAGAATATTCATTTAGCCAAGGCCCATACAAACAAGAGCTTTACAAATTAAAGAATGTTACCAAGTAAAATAGCAAAAATTTTAACAAAATGTAGATCAATATCAATGAACAGCTAATAGCGTATTTTATTTAAATAAGAACACTAAACTAAAACAGGCCAGTTCACCTCCATGATGGTAGTTTATAAAAAGGATTACAATAAGTGAGACATGCTTTAGGTTGCTGTCACACCTGAGCAGTTTGGTCCATTTAAACCAAACCCTGGAGCGTTTTGTGGCATAGTCCAGCTTGTTTTGGGGTGATATGAAAGATTCCTCAAACTCCGGTGCAGACCAAACAACCAAACTCTGGTCCACTTGAAACCAGGGATCTCAGTTCGTTTTCAATTGCACTAGAATTGGGTTGACTTTATGTAAGAATGCAACACGACCAAAATATAGAAGGTGAACCAAAAAACAGTGCATTTACTAGTCTGCAATTTCAACCTTGCACACAATTTATGGACTTATATATGATGTAATGGATAACTTTCAAATCCATAACCTATTATGACTACACATCGCTCGCTGTCTGTGTGACAACACAATTTGCCTCTCTCATAAGTTTAAATTATAGACTTAACTTCCTCAATGTCCCTAAGACCCCTAAATTCCTAAAAAAAAAGGACATCCCTGGCTGGAAGAAAGATAATGAATATAAGAAAAAGAACAAAACAAAGATATTTTACATTTTCCACTTTCCTAGGTGAGCTGTTAAATAATATAGTATATATTATCTTAATATATCACGTGTATGATTTTGAATGCAAAGTACATATGCTCATTGTGTTTGCAGCTACTTTAAAGTCTGCTGCGGGAAAAAAAAATTGTTAAAGTCCCATCAAATATTTCGTACCCTTGTCAAAGTACCTTCTCCATTTGATGTCTTAATCCATCAAAGAAAACTGAGTGGTTTTTATTTTGTTCTTTAGCTTCCTTGTTCCTCTTAGCCAATAACCTTGATAACTGCGAGCGAGTTTCTGAAAGAGCAGCGTTACATGCAAAGGAATGGATTTGTTTGTGCTGGCACTGATAGCTGTAAACTGGATTTGATACCTGAAGTGAGAAACATTTAGCAGTGCTCATTCATAATGCCAAGTATGTCAAATTTTTACTTTTTTTAGCATTTACATTAATTAAGACAAGTGTAGCACTGCTCTGCCATTCATTGGCCCTCATTTATCAACCTAACGTAGAAACCAGTGCAGTTATGAGCGTGGAAATCCTCTTACGACAGGCTTCACATGGGATTCATGAAACGTTTGAGTCACACCAATCAGAGCGTACGAATGGTCGTACCATAAATGCAGCGGCTGGAAACAATCGTAATTTAAATATCACGCCCCAATGTATTTTTGGTTTTAAGGCCTCACCCCTACTATTTACAACATGGCAAGACGTAATCCAGCAAAAAAAACGGCACTTTTCAGGAGGTGGAGATTGAAACCCTGACATCTAAGTTTAATTTGCAGTAACGGTGTCCTATTTGGCAGCCTAAAAACTGGTATTAGGCTGTATGAAGAATGCGGAATAGAAAGAGATCACTGATGCAGTCACCAGTGTTGCCGTATTAAATCGGACTCCAGCTGAAATTTATTTAATTTATACATCCTTGACATATACTCCTAATAGTAATATACCGGCTTATATTGCAATCTCTTAGGCCTACGTGTAGTTGTACCTATATTTAAATAAACACACGGTAGCGGAGTTTATGCAGTTTTTTATTTTACTTGTGTTTTTGTTGCTGTGAGGAAGAGTGTGTAAGGTCAGACCGGACGTGAGATTTTTTTGCAGCCTACGCTCACATTCAAATTGACAAATGGCGACCTTTGCGTAGGAATCGTCGTACACCTGTCCTACGCACGTTTCATAAATGAGGGCCAATAAGACTCGCGCCCAAAGTATGTTTACCATCAATAGTAATGTATTCTATCCTGTGTACTATTGAATTGGTGACCTACTGACAGGAAAAATAAATAAATGTCAGTGTGCATATGACTTTTTTATATGAATTTTTTTGCACCCTTTAAAACTCACTTACCCATGTACAAATGAATGCATTAAACAATATTAAGCCACAAATTAAATATTATTTAACAAAATGTCACTGATTAACTAACTATTAGGCTGAATTCACAGTCGTAGGTAAATTACAGTAAATAGTAAATAGTCACTGTTCTTCAACACTATATTACATCTTAATGACTTTAAAAGTAGACAATATATAAAATACCCTCGGGCAGGGGGAGTTTGTTCATTAGGGCGATAAGGGCGGCGCATTGCCAAACAGGAAAAACGAAGGGATTTTTTTTCTAACCAATTCTATCACAGCAATAGCCGTTATTAGTGTTCTAATCTAGACATATGATCTGCCACTAAATGTCCAATCAAGCTAAAGTCATGTTTCAAATGCCCCCGCCCCTTTTGGAGCAATTTCAGTCAGGTTGAAAATTGCCCCCGGAAGGCTCTCATATGTAAATCCATTTTTTTTTTTCAAATATCAGAGCTTTCAATACAATCTCTATGAGTTCCAGGTGGGCTTGCACTTACGCACTTTCGTCATTCGTAATGCAACCATGAACCTAATTAAGAAAAGAGCGGGTAGCAGTGTCAATCATTTCACGTACTACTATTAAGATGGCTAGCGTTCAGTGCAACTGGATTGTCTCTTTGAAAGAAGTTCCTTTTAGTTGTGGAACAAATCAAGATAAATTGGCAATGAGACAATTAGGACCTCCCTGACCAAATTTAAACATTCAACCGGTTTCTACTAAAGGGGTGAAAGCCCTACCCCCGGGCAACCAGCTAATCCAGTGTGTGAAGTTATGCGTGTTTGAGTGTTTGAGTCAGCTTTGCGCGGCAAAGATGAAACTGAGGCAACCCTGGAATTCCTTTTTGGACTGGTCAACTTTGTGGCACAGTTAGATGAGACGTTTGATGAGCATCTTAAAAAAGATAAAGTTTGCAAGGGCACATCAAAGACAATTTATAACAAGATTCTGGAGTGTGTGCTAGTGGTCGTGAGGGAACACATTATGGAGGAGGGGAAGTCAGCACACTAGCCATAGCCATCCAAGCTGACAAGACCACAGACGTTTCTACACAGACACAGCTGGTGCTTGTGCTGAGGTACATTGATAGTGTACATTGATTGATTGTCAGTGTGCTTTTGGAGAGACCGAACACTATTTTTGCAGACGACAAGAAAGCCCTTGTGACTATGTTACATGATGAAGATTTCCTTTTTCACAAAATCATGCCACACATCAATATTCTGTATCAGAGGCTCCAGAAGAAGGACATCGATGCTGTCTTCATCAAACGTGCCCATGACAGCTTTACAAGCAGTGTGCAGGCCATAAGGTAAGATTAAACAATAGCATTCAATCGTTCTCAACGCAGAGCTTTGTCATTTGAAAATATATGCATGAAAGGAGACTGCATTTGTATTAGAAATTACATTCTTATTATAGGGCTGCTCTGATGCACTGGCACTGTGCCAGGTTCTCATGAGCTACAACATCCAGGAGACATTCTCAGAGACGGAGTCTGTTGAACATTCTCATGTGAAGCTGAGAGATGTTTCTCAACTTTGACACAAGTTAAGACATTCCTGTGAAATTCAATGGGCCAGGAACGTCTGAATGCACTGGCCAAGTTTTCCATGAAGAGGGAACTAGTCTTCAACGTGCCTGATTTCAATGAGAAACTCATTGACCGCTGTCTGCATGTCTTTAACACACACAAGTTCACAGTTATAGTTGTTATTTTTAATTTATTCCAAAAAGTAAAAAAAAAAAAGGGTTTCAGGCAAATGTCTATCAGTGTTCATGTTCATTTTCACAAATCTGTACATGAGGGCAGAATATGGAAGTCTATACAAATTCCTTATTGCCAATAACTTGCATCAATGCTATTTAGGTTATTAGGCTGCACTACTTTTGAAATGTTGTAAAGGTTGTCAAAGGTCTTGTTGATCGTGTAATCTGAACAAATACCAAGATGCTGTATTTATATGCTGCCCCTGTCTTTATGGTCTTTATTAACATTGGATTAATGTAAGTAATCAATAAATGGAAAAAGTTATTGTAGAGCAATGTCAGTTTCGCTTATGAAGGCTCCTGGATGCTAATTTCTTACAAAGCTTTCCACCTGTAACTTATGTAGCTAGAGGGGAAATCTTTCTGTTGTGTGTTGCTATCTAATGGACACAAGAGATATCCCTAGATGAGTTAATCATCTTGCAACAAATTAATATTTAATAGTAAAAATATCAATCAATAGTAAAAATAACCCAGAGGGGTTACATACAACATTTACAAATGTTCTCATCCAAAACTGTAATTAAAGCTTCAGTGCGTAACTTTTGGATATAAATGAACGTCCGTTACATTCAAGCCGTTGCCAAATGAGTTGACACAAAGCCAATTAAAACTATCAGCTCCACACAATTCTCTCTGCATTTCTCAGTATGACTATGTTCCGAAGATTGTGGCGTCTGGTGACTTTCCCATGCAGAAACTTGAATGAAGATAATTACCTCTTCTGAATAACTCATCATGTTTTTTAATCCTCCTTGTCCTCCGTGCAATACTCTACTCCCTCCTTGGTTACAAGCAACTGTGTGAAGGGGGCGTGGGGTCGGTGCACGGTCACGTAAGATTTGCATCATGTGGGCTTGCCGACAGTTTTGTTGTCATTACTTAATGTTTCTCATGGGGGCGGCAGAAACTACGCACTAAAGCTTTAACAGTGAGTCAAAATGTAGCTTATACAGTTTGGCAACAGACTAACTTCTTCCCAGTATGTTAACTGATGACTGGATGCTTCCAACCCTGTTCATGATTTAATTTTTAAATAGTTTTGATTTTTTTTAATTTTTTTCAAATTATAATTTTTTTTTAATGACTTTGATTCTCATTTAATTTTACAAGCCAAATGCATCACAAACACTACTACTTTCTTCTGTGAGTGTTAAACAGACTGTATAAAATTTTAAAGTGCTCCCAAGCGCGGCACTGCTCTCCCTTCTCTTCATTGGAGCCTCTATGTTAACAGGCTTGTGGTGATGCACAATGTGCTATAGGTGCCAAAAAATAATCTATGTTTGATACTGCCATTTTGTTTTGTCATGGATCATGTGTGCAAAAAAGCATTACACTTTGTGAGAAAAACATTGTGGCAGAGAAACATGATATCAATTTTAAGCTAAAAAAAATCATGATTCATATTTTTCCCCAAATTGTGCAGGCCAATCATTAAGTACAGAAAACAAAACAACGGCAAAAATGACAAAACAAAATTGGAAAAAGTGACAAAAAGTGTCTTTAAAAAATGACCATAACATTAAAAAAAAAAAAAAAAAAAGTGGCATGGTCAACGAGAAGACAATACAGGGGTTATAGCTTTGTTTTGTATTCAATTGGAGTGAGTTTTTGCAAGCTCCAGACCTTGAAAACAAACCCAACAGCTCGTGTATGACAGTTAATGTTGGCTGTCTAAGACTTCCACAAGATTCCACAGGAAGTCCCTCTAAGATGAAAAATTTATCAATTTGTTTTTTTACAATGAAAGTTATATCATTATGTGACATCCTCTTGTGAGGCAAAGAGACCTTCTGCTCCATGTAATTATTCTCTCAGCCAAGAACCCTGCTTTTTACAGTGATAGCAGATTGGGGAGGGGTTAACAAAGATAATGATAAAACTTTGATTTAATCATCACATACAGCAGCATACTCAAATGTATCTTTTAAATGTTTTCTGGGTTTTGTCTATCCCTTCTTTTTTACAGTAAGCCTCAATCTTTCTCTCTGTACTCACTTTTCTTTTTTTACATTGTCCCTTCTCTCTCATGTACCGACTCCCATTGCCATAGGTGGTCCGGTCATGTCATTCATAAAAAATGACTGCAGGTTCTCTTCCCTCTTAACCTGTGTGACTTCCACTCTATTTATATCTGAACTCACTTTAAAGTCATTAGCAGACACACTATATAACCTGCAAACAACAACATATCAACAGAGGTGTTGGCTGCTAGTCAGGATCAATTGACATACTGTGCATTCAATTGACATCGCTCAACAATGACTAATATCCAGCAGGGCTGAGTGGTTCTGTAATGCTCTTACTGTTTACCGATGCCAATGTTTTTATTTATCAAGCCCCTTTTCCCTGTGATCAGCAACATGATACCCCAGAGTAATCGTTCACTAAGCTATCTCTGTCTTTCTCAGATTATCCAGTCATCGTCTACATTTGACTTCATAGACTCTGAGGAACAAAAAGAGACAAAAAATAATCTCTTGAACTGATCCCAGATGGTATCATACATAAGCTCTTGAATAATCAGACATTTCTAATTAATATGCTTTGTTTATCTACACAATAACACCCACAACACCCTTCTCTCCATTAGCTATTGATGGGATTTTGAAAAATTGTCAAAGAAGAAGGAGACTTTAATCAGAATTAAAGATTAGGAAAAGGCTACATTTTTCTTGTTCCTCTACTGTTTGTGTATTTTTTTGTCTGATAATTATATAAGAAAAAAAGCCAAACTAGACCAAACAGCAAACACTAGAGACTAAAGTGTGTAATAGAATAAACTGATTAGTTGCGGTATGTAAATTGTTATCTAAATCAGCTAAAATTCTTTTTCTCCCTATTTCACAAAGTCTACTATTTAATAATTGCAATAGAAAAAAAGAAACCAATCTCTCACTGATAGCACTTTAAAGACAGCTTTTTTTAACGGCTCCTGCATCTGACTCCTATGGGCTTAATAATAAAGTGATTCATTAAAAACTGTGCAACATCGGAAAAACAGCAATTAGAAGGGCACTCAGAGGGTACAGACCTACAGAGCCCCGGAGATGACATAGAGGAGGAAAAAATTAAAAAAGTGTTTAAAAAAAAAAAAATAATAATAATAATAATAAAAAAACATGTAGGGCCTGTCACTCCCTGATGTAAGTCGAGTGCAGATTTGCATCACGGATGCTCAGATTTAAATGGTTACGGGATAACATGTCATACCCGATGAGAGTCAAGTCAGACCGGTTCTGGTCGAGTGCAGATGTGAGTTGCGCATGCTCAGATTTAAACGGTTTACAGCATGACATGACATACTGACATTTGTGAAATCCACAAAATAATAAACTTCTGTTATTACAAACAATAACAGAAGATGGGAATTATTTCAAAAATGTTTTAGCTATCTGATTGTTTGATTGCCAACATTAGCTCAAAACCCCATTCCAGTGGCAGGGCCTACTGGGGACAAACAATTTTGCGAGATCTTGACTTTGTTTTGCGGGATATCGAGTTTCATTTGCGAGATCTCGCAAATCCAACAAACTATACGGCTAACCTAGCTAGTACCTAGCTAGTACCACAACATGATTACATCTCTTTGGTTGTCTAAATATTGTTTATTTTGATGAGCATTACTAATTAATACATGCCAAAGTGAAGTGTTACAATGGACATTGTTGTTCACTGTTGATGTCAATGACTGCAGGCTAACCTTAGCAGCTAGCTAGTATCTAGCTAGTAGCATAACATGATTATGTCTCCCTGGTTGTCTAAATTATCTAGCGTTTATTTTTATATGCATGTAAACGATCAGGAACAATGATAACACAATGTTTACCGGTGAATATTTTATACAATGAAACAGCACGTTCATGTGTTCACCACATAGCTAGCTAGCTATACCATGGATGTAATAAGAGAACAAACTAGTTATATTCGTAAGAGACATGAGAAAGAAGCTCATGAACGAGCATGTTGCTACGACAACACAAACTAGCATTATAGACATCAACAGTCAACAACAATGTCCATTATAACACTTCACTTTGGCATGTATTCATTAGTAATGCATATCAAAATAAATGTATTTAGACTAGGCCTACCAAGAAGATGTAATCATGTCTTGCTACTAGCTAGCTAGCTTAGCCTTATTGTTTGTTGGATTTGCTAGATCTTGCAAATAAAACTCAATTTCTTGCAAATTAAACTAAATCTCACAAAACAAAGTCAAGATCACACAAAACATGTTTGTTTCAGTTTTTGTTGATTTTTCTTTAATTTTTTCTCATTTTCTTATGGGCTCAGCACAGACCTCAGTTCAGAAATTATGTTTCCTTCCATGTATTTTAGGGTGACCAGACGTCCCCGGTTTCCGGGGACAGTCCCCGATTTTGGCTACCTGTCCCCGGCTGGATCTGTCCCCGGAAATGTCCCCGGTTTTTTCAGTGTGACTGAAAGACCCAAAATTGGAATGAAAGAAAGAAAAAACTAACAAAACGTAGCCGATAATCGCACACCCAACACACGCAGGCTCCAGGCAGCCAGAGCCAGCGGTGCTCAGAGAGGTTTTAGAAGCCGTGTTTTACGATGCTAAAATCACTGATTATTTACATGGAGTCCGGTGCGTTTAGCGTACGCAATTTCTCGGACTTTTATGTTTTAAAAAGGATCTTAATCTTTAACAGAAAGGTCGACCTCCTTAGAAATCCTTTCCATAATGTTGTCAGACTCTTAGAATATTAATCTGAGTCTGTTAGCAGCTAAACGAGCACTTTTATGAACGTAAATACAAGCTGGACAATTATCCTATTACCTTCCATTGCAGCGATCTCGTTTAATACTGCATCAATGTCAAAGGAAAATATGTCCTCAGTAGTTTTTGTTGTATCTGATTCTCAATGAGCTGTTGCAGAAACAAGCCTTGAGCAGTAAAGCAAAAGCTGTCAGTAGTTCAGTAAACATTACAACATTATGAAATATTGAGACGTTCTATCTTGAAATATTAAGACTTTCTATCTTGAAATATTAGGACTATTAGGACTTTCTATTTTGAAATATTAACACTTTATATCTTGAAATATTAGCACTTTTTATCTTGAAATATTAGGACTTTTTATCTTGAAGTATAAGGATGGATTTTTTATCTTGAAATATTAGGACTTTCTATCTTGAGGTGTAGTGGAGTAGGAAGTAGCAGCAGGGGTGGGTCTAGGATCAGACCTGGGGGGGGGGGGGGGGGGGGGCTCAGCCCCTAATAAGAACAGCTCGAGTGTCCCCGTTTTAAGTTTTACAAAAATAAAAACATTACTTGTTTTGGAGGTAAATACGCTTCTGAGCTGAAAATGTCCCCGGATTTTGTCTGAGAAATCTGGTCACCTTAATGTATTTGCATATTTTGTTGAAGAGTAAACGCAACTTATAAGAGACAGAGTTGTTGTTAGTTGTCTATCTTTTGTTGAGACAGATTTACATGGTTTCAGTTAGCCTAATAGCTGGTTTGATATGCATTGAGAGATTATTTTAAAGAAAGAATCAATGCCAATCAATAGGTATGGTGAAGGGTATGTGATGATGTGGGGCTATTTTAATTCCAAA
>NC_045735.1:22980299-22983950 GCF_008692095.1 Etheostoma spectabile | reverse complement strand
ACTTTATCAGGATGCATAGTATCCTGGGATCCATAAAATAACTGGCCTTTAAAAACTAAAACGTGCCTCTATGGGAATTTAACATAGAGGTGTGTACACTTATGCTCCTTGTATTTTAAGGAAGATTTATTCATGATAAATTATTCATTCACAAAGAAAATTGGTGTCCTTTCCTATTTTTTTAATTAAGGCATTAAGATCAATTTCCTAAAGATTACTTTTTTTTGTTCCTCTTTTTAGTAAACTTAAGCATGAGTAGGCCTACATAAACTTATGAACTATGAGCACCACTGTACACATTTTCATAAGATCACACATAAGCAGCCATGGATTTACACACTCTTGCGCAAAGACCAAACCTACATGACAGTTGTGAATGCAGGACATTGTTTACAGCTGTAAGGGATGAGCTTATTAATTATTAATGATGAGAAGGGTTCGTTATGTTGAATCGTGTTTTTGTTTTAGTTTAACTGAACTTAAAAGTGCATTCAGAGGACAAAACGCCTTAAAGGATGACTTGCTAACTATTTGTGTATATGCTGCAATGTGTAGTATCACTATATTTAAAATATGCTTACATGTACTGTACGTCTTGCCTTTTATGTAAAGTAAGTAAGACAAGACTATTCCATAGAGGTTTGGATGTTGCTCCCATTGGGAGCCAATGGTTGTCAGCCTGGGTTAAAGCAGCAACTGCTGCTATAATGTGTACTGCTTCAGGAACCTAAAATTGTTCATGTAAATTAAGAAAAGTTTGAATTTTTATGAAGGGTTGTTTTATCCAAATTACAAAAAAGACATTTATACATTCAGACGTGAGTTGATAAGTTCCACCTAGTTAAATCTAGTGCAGTCTATGTTAATAGTCGTGCAAAAAATTCCCCTTTCATAAAAGTTATAATGTTCAGATGTTCAGAGATTCCACTTTGTGGTCATTATGGAGACTGTAGGTCATGGTGCTGTTGGGTTAGATTGTGTTACACTCAGCTGTGCATTATACATTGTAGTTGATGTAAATAGGGTGGACAAAATATTGGAAAACTGACTGAAACAAAATGTATCACAAGTAAAGAATCAAATGAAAGTTTCTCTCCAGGCGCATAAACTTCTTATGAGCACATGGTAACCTGTATTTGGCTGACTGTCCAAATCCATCACTGACGTTAATATAATAAGTTGGTATGGCTTTTTGTGGCTTGATTTTATAACATACCTAAGATCTGAATTGTGATAATACAATTTCTGATGAGTGTGATGCATGTCTTTACTGTTTTACAAAAGTTTTTGTTAGACAAAGTATTAGAGAAACGACATCTTATCTAGAGACCACCACCACCCACTATCAATGAGTCAAAATATCTTTCAATCTTAGGAACTATTAAATCCCTTTCACAAATGCATTTATTGCAGAGCTGTTCTGTTGGATAGACCTTATTACATTGTAAATTGTGTTGTACATTGGTTTCTTATTGTCTGAATGTACAATATGGGCTAGCAGTCTTCCTGATTTAATTTTTGCTCAGTTCCATTTAAGCAGACAGATGGTTTTCAACACCCCACTTCCACTCATTAAAGGCACAGCCTTGATTATTAAAACCAACCAAGTTGCCATAAAAATGCCAAATTGCCTTCCTTGCCTTTACATTATTCTCATAAGTAGTTATTTTATTATCTGTGAACCTTTGTTATAACATTCTTTCCACTTTAACCTGTTACATACTGGTTTACATCATCATTCAAAAAACTAAATAATAAAACTTCATAACTTTGAAATTGCAGCGGGTTAAATCAAAAATGGAATGTAGCCTTATAAAGAGCCTGGTTGTCCTGGGATCAGAAATAATGTGAGTCTGTTCTGAAAACCTATATATAGACCTATCATGTACTGCTAAACATAGAGATTGGCATATGTTCCTTACACGCTCACACTAATGCATTAACCATGTTTTTTTGTATTTGAAGGTAAATCCTGCATATTTAATCCCAAAATAGCAGTCGTGTTTCCACTGAAAGTCCATCTTCTGAGCGTATTTGTATGTTAGATAAGTGTGTGAGAGTTCAAGAATAAGTGAATTTGTGTGTTTAATAGTACTCACTGATGGGATGGGAGCAGCAAGTGATCATCTAACTCTTTCACAATTTCCTATATTATTTAAAATATTTTATGTCTACAGATTAATAATTCTTAGGATTGTTGTAACACTATCCTTCTGGAAATTACACCACTTTCCAAATATTGAAAAATAGCTCTGATGATGATGATTATGATGATGATCCGGTATATTTTGGCTGAGGCTTGAAACCTTAAATACAGAAAGTCAAAATATCTTGGCCTTTGTTTCTTTAAATTGTACCATTATTTAATCTGTTTCACACATCCCATACATCCCCAAACTTGTGAAAGAGAAATAAAAAAAGTGAAATGAAACAGATTGCAACTACTTTTCATTGTGCTAAGTAAATATCCACAGAAAGATCTCAAACCACTTCTTACATAATCCAAATATTTAAGGCCCTATGATTTCCCGGGACGCGAAAAACGCGGATGGAATTACGGAATCTACACATGAAAACAGAATTCTCTTATGAATGCGGAATTGCACAGAATTTGCATATATTTTGTTGACATATTAGCAGCAGCCCATTGGCCCTTTAAAATTGTTATTATTACATATTCTCCGCAAGTATCTCCTAGATTTCCACCATCAGTAATTAAGTTAGTCCAACCGAGTTATACCACTTGCTCACTCTTTATATTTCAGTCATGGTTACCCTGCACATTCATCTCTCCCGTCAATTTACTGATGAACCGACTATCCAATGAACCGATTGCCAATTTGTCTATTTACAAAAATGTAGGGCAATAAATGAGCGCTCCCTCATCTAATGGTATGACCCAAAGACATACGTCGGACAGAGAGAAAGCAACAAAGTTCAAGGAAATGTAGCTGCATGTTTTGACAGGATTTGCATGGTTTCTTGCTGTTTTAATGTTACCCATGGAAGGCAAGAAGAGAACGGAGATAGGAGGGGCCAAAAAAAACAGAATGCATCAAAGAGGTCAAGAATTAGAGATTTATTCCGAAATCAGGCTTCAACGAGTGCTGCAGGTGAATTGACAGAAACTGTTAGCAGGGCTCAAGGGTTAGATACCCTATTTGGTAGTGATTATCTCTTCATTGCAAGTAACAGCATTATTCATCTTATTATTCTGAAGTAGCAAAATGTTGGTACGGTAATGACTAATTAGTGGGTATATTTTGTAGGGAGGTGGGGTGCATTGTATACCCCCTAACATGCAGCCTATATAATAGTAATGGTAACAGTAATGGACTATTCTGCTCCCAACCTGTAGGGGGAACTAAGAGGAAAAGTGCTTTGGTACCTACCGTAAAGGTGCTGGTTGACAAGTAGCTAATGCTAATGTAATTCTTGGTAAGTAACATAAGATTACAACACCGTTCAACACGCTGTTATTTTTTTAGTTTGCTCATATTAACCACAGTTAACAACTCTGGGCTAACCCAGAAATTCATCATTAACGTTAACTGTATAGATAGATGACTAATCCAATGGTAATTTAACCAGATAGCACCCCCCCGTCTTCAGTCTTCCGGCGCTGCGAGGCTTCAGTCGGGATGAGAGCTG
>NC_045735.1:22976357-22980289 GCF_008692095.1 Etheostoma spectabile | reverse complement strand
CGGGGACACATCCACAGTCAGCCCCAAGCCAGCAAGTAGCCAGCAAAGTCAGCACTTAACTGAGGTGCTACGCTAACGGCAGTTTACTGAACCGTCGGGAAAAGGACCTAGACACCTGAGTCAGAACAGTTGCCACTCGTAATGTTACACCTCCGTTAGCATTACCGGTGTACCCCCCTTTTGCTTTTAGCCGTTTGTACAGTTAGCTAAATTTACCAGAAAAAAAAACAAGATTAAGGCAACAAAAGGACTAATACTAATAGTAATTTAAAGATGTACTGGGTCTGGACAGGAAGGATAACTCTGGTAATTGGAAGGAGTGTGTCACGATTCTGCCTTTTCCCACCGCGTTCGTAGATCTGAGTGTCGCAATTTCTGTTTTATTTTGCATATGGTTAAATATCAGCCACCCACTCAGATCAGCTGGTATTCTGTCTATAATGGAGTGGTAAGGAAATTTGTAAGTGACCCCAAACTTTTGACCGGTAGTGTAAATTTCATGTAATAGATCATTATAAATTGTAGGTGAGTAAAGTTTATTTCTAGAGCATATTTAAACACAGCTATGACCAAAGGGCTTTACAAAGAAGCACCAAAGTGCTGATAAAAACCATACAAAAGGTTAAAATAAAAATTATAAAAGTAGAATCAAAATACACATACAGAAAACCATCCCAATCAACAACGACAAGCAGTAATTTAGAAATACATATTTATAGATATGACAGAATGAGCGCTTAGTGTGTTAAAAAGACTAGAGAGTAAAAATGTGTCTTTATCCTAGATGTAAAGACAGAAATAGAGGGAGCACATCTGATGTATAAAAGGCAGTTAGATCCACAGTCATGGAGCAGCAGTTGTTAAGGCTCTGTCACCTTTTAATATGAGACGAGATAGGGCAACATCAAGGAAAGATTTGTCCTCAGATTAAGAGACCTTGAGTGCCCACCTTGAATAAATATACTTTTTTAAATATTCAGTGCCATATGTGGCATGAACAGAATAATTAGTATAATTTAAAAAATAATAATACAACTGTAAATATTCTCCCACACATACATGTATAGCCTACACTTACAGGCCACCACAAATAACCCTGTCTGTTTGGCCCTGTAGTTGAAACCAATTTAATGAGACCTTACAGGCTGTAATGTAGAATTACACTCAATTCAGCCACTGCCATATCAGACAAAATTAGCCTTTCCCTTTCATGCATGCAGGCCTGCTTTATCCATTCTCTGTCAAAACAAGGCTCAAAGAGTTGCTCCATACTTTTTCATCAGACAACTGTGTATACACACTCACTTTCACTCACACACACACACACGCACACACACACACACACAAAAAAACGTTTACTGCTGCATGGAGCTTGATTATAGCCATTAGCAGTGTGACAGCAGTGCCACAGTTAATGATATCTGTGTTATATACGGAGGACAGCTTTGTGGTGAGTTATTAATACTAAGATGCCTCGTCTTTTATGGCCTTATCAATAAAGGCTGTTCCGCCAGTCAATACAGCTGCTTCACACCAATGACTATTCATCCACAACGCAAATCGACCCAGTGTGTGTGTGCGTGTGTGGTTAGCAGACTGTTAAAGCGTGTGGGTATATTGTGTTTTGCACAACATGCACATTGTTCTTTTAAAGATACCATGGTGGCTCATCGGAATATGGACTCTTGAGTACTGAGAGTGCATGAATTTCTTCCCACCTCCCAAATGTGATGTTGTTTGGATTTTCTGTCTTTAAAAATTACCTGTTCCACTACCATACGTACAGTATATGCAGGAGGAGATTTGACATGGTGCTGGCACTGAAATGGGCATGAAACTGCATGCTACCATGGAAGTAACTAATAAAATAATATAATTAAAATGAAAATGTCTTAAAAGAAAATGTCCTAGATGAATAGTCTGTGTGAAATTCACTCAGTGCTTTGCATTTTACATAATCAGTTAAAATGTGCCACTGTTCTTTTCCCAGCTAGGACAACACAGGTTGTAAACAAAAACAAATCCCCAGTTTTACAGTAGCCTACCATACTTGCATAGATAAAATACAACACAAAACTATGTTTGACCCATCTGCCGTCATAAGATTTTACAAACTGACTTCCTGATTAAAGTTAGACATGATGTGATAATGAGAATTTAAATCATAAAAGACTCGCATTTATAAAATGTATCCGCAAACAGAGTAAATTGGTAGAAGGGAATGTGTGCAGCAGGGTGCCAGAAGGAAGCGAGTAAAAAGGGGGGAAAGCAATCACAGCAAGCATTACATTGTACAAATGAGATAGCAGATGTATGAAAGTCAAACAGGTGAGAGGTAAGTGGTGCACAGTTGAGTGAATATGACAGCAGGTGAAAAGACCACAATGGGTAAAAGTGGGTACATTTCAAATTCTAGTCTGTATATTTTATAATATAGGTGAAGGAGGGGACAATAAAACATTTAAGAAAGGGCTGTGAATAGAAAATGATGGAGGGATCAAATAAGATAATAAAAAAGAACAAAAGGAAAAAGAAATCTAGAAGACAAATGGCATCATGACTTTGGATTTGAAGGGATTAGATGGGCTAAACTGCTGAACCATAGCTATTTATTCTCACTAAACAGTAATCACAACCCACCAATCTGTCAGCAATGGCACTGGACTCAACACCACAGAACACATAATCTAGAGTCTCTTCTCTCTGTCACTAAAACACATGTTAGCTGGTGAGAATAAGTGTGTGTTTAAGACTGGAGAGCCTTTGAGAAAGCTATAGTCGGTGTTAACATGGAGGAGGCTCAGAGTGTGGACAGGTGTATGCAGGTGCTCCGAAAGTTAGCGGTGGTGGCACACAGCCCATTAAGGTTTAAAATCCTGAGAGGCTGCGATTACCGCAATTTGCGTCAAAACACTCTCAGAGTCATAGGTCAGTCAAATTTAGTCATACAGACGATACACAGATTTGCGTGATTTACATTTACCTATGATATTTGCTCCGTCGCGAATAGACGTCCACAAATCCACTTGGAAATCACCACGTTATTAAGTTTTCCTCAGTATCGAAGTAATCCATTAGTTGTCAGCCCAGAAACCATGAGTACAGTGAAAACAGGAACTGCAAAGAGCGAATCGGCATACTTTTAATGGTACCAATTAGCCAAAATCTACACAAATATGGGCTTAAAAACGGGGCTCACGTAGCTCAGACCGTAACCTACTGACATGGTATATACTGTTGCTACCTGTTGACATCCCCCAAAGCACTGTGGGAACTGTAGTTCCGGGGAGTGAGGTGGCCACAGTTTTGAAAACTTTCTGCCCAAATTAGATTAAGATCAATGCTGCAACCAACTGGCATCACATAGACCTACACCTTTAATTGGTGTGAACAGGTTGGCCATAAAGTCTTAAGTGCTAAAGTTGCCACTTACTTTTTACACACAGTGCCTCATCTGGCCAAAGACAAGGTGCACTAACTTAGCCAAAAAGACATATGGGATTTCCCTGCTCTCTGCACTGTGCTCTGTGTACCTCAGTTCCCCTCCATTTTTCTGTGCACTATCTGTTCCAGTTTGAGTTGTATTTTTCTTGTTCGCCCTGCCCATAAAAGTCTCTGTACGCACTGCTGCTTCTCACTCCAGCTCAAAGCTTTGATCCAGTACTTGACTCCATCAAAATCTCTGGCGTTAAATATTTTATCACACTCAGTGCTAAATATGTTCACCTTTAAACACTTCTGGCAAATGATCTTCTTTCACAGCTCTGTACAAGAAGATCTTTGGTGGATATACACCGGGTAAATATACAGTATGACCTATTAGGTTTACACAGCTGTTCTGAGGGTCCAGTCCAGTCACTAGTTTTTGATAAAGGGTTGAGATCAGAAGACGATGATTAAGACTTTAAAGATGACGAGTCCAAGGATTTCAA
>NC_045735.1:22976219-22976347 GCF_008692095.1 Etheostoma spectabile | reverse complement strand
GCTTTATTCAAACAGTGAACAAACTTTCATGACACTGTGAGCCGACTCTGTATACACACAAAGGCCAATACAAGAGTGACCAATGAACATCAGAATAACTTTGTTTCTTATAGTCTTCTTGTTCTGCA
>NC_045735.1:22976099-22976209 GCF_008692095.1 Etheostoma spectabile | reverse complement strand
AGTTAATCTATTTCTGTGAAACAGAGTTACAGCTGAGAGGAGGCCCCGGGGAAGACCTGGGACTAGGTGGAGGATGTTATAGCTTCAACCTGGCCTGGGAACGCCTCGGG
>NC_045735.1:22974179-22976089 GCF_008692095.1 Etheostoma spectabile | reverse complement strand
CGGAGCTGGTTAATGTGGCTCGGGAAGGGTAGGTTTGGGGTCCCCTGCTGGAGCTGCTGCCCCCGCGACCCGATATTGGATAAGCGGATGAAGATGGATGGATGGATGGAGAGTTACCTTTGACACAACTCCTTATTTGTGAGACACTTCTACTAGCTTACACATTCTGATCTATTCCTGCAACCTAGTGTCCACTTCACGCTGACTCTGCCCTTAAAAGCTCCCTTTGAATGGTTTACTGCATTTTAACTTTTACAAGCATAAATATCAACCTATCAGTTTTGATGATCACAGATTCGGCGAATTTTTTTACAGTAACTAGGCTACTTATTCTGAATTTGTATCTACATGTTTTGATTGTAAAGCCAGCTGCTACTGATGTCCTTACATAACACGTGAGCAAAACCATCTCTTGCTGCTTTTTAGTCTCTCAGTGGAGGATGCTGCAGGAGTGATTTGAGAAGTCTCAATGGATATGGACTCAAGGTCGCCACTGAAACTGTTAGTCAGGCCTACAGGGGATGAGCGTTTCAACTTAAAACACAGGTGTTTAGTGAAACATTCCTTTACAAGTCGTCTCAAACCCTAGGCAAATATGGCCGCAGATTCATCAAATTCCCTTGCTCTGCTTTTCTTTCCACCCGGCTTGATTTTCTCTGGTTCTGTATGTGTTGAATATTGTATTGTACAAGATAAAATCATTTCCTCCCTCTCTCCAGTGCTTATTGCATAGAGCGTGTGCGTGTGATTGTGTATATATTTCTATCTATGTGCTGGACTGCTTATGTTTTCCTCCCCCGGCTTATGTCGATATAAATATCTCAGGTAATTAATAACTGCGAAGACCTTTGAATCTCAGATGGGATTTCCACTAGACTCATCCACTCTCACAATTTTCACCTCCCAGCGCAGAAGGAGCAACAGAGGAGAAGAAGCATGGGAGCGGTAAGAGAGAAACAAAGAGTTCATAGAGAACAGTAAGGCAAGAGAAAAAATTGAAATAAGAAGAGAGGAAAGAGGAGAAAGCTGCATGCAGGATAAAGTAGAGAAGAGGAAAAATGAGAATCATGAACAGTCAGCAGATCAGAGGAAAAACGTGGAAGGAAAGAAAAAATTAAGAAAGGACGGCCATACTGAGAAGGAAGCATACACAGGACACTGAAGAAGAGACAAAAGAGCAAATGCACTTTTAGTGAGGTTAGAGATGTATTTTTGTCAATTGAAGAGGAGAGGAAAATATAGAAAAGAGAGGCAGTATGATATCAAATACAAGGAGATAAACTAAGTAGGAGGTAGGGGTTATTCAATGTTTCTATCAAAGATGACTGATTCAACTAATCTCACAGTTGAATCTTTGCACAGCGTTATGAAAGGAAGATAAAGGCATTTTTTGGCTATGTGGGGGTGCTAAATTTTCTGATTTTACATAGAACTACCTGTTTTCTCCGAATAACTTATTATGCAGCCTTTTATAATATAGATTTCAACATAAATAAAATGTGAAAAGAAAGAAGCTTTTAATTAATCTTTTTGTGTAATAAATCCAACAGCCCCAAGACAGATTTAAGTTTCACATTTCATGATCTGTGTACTGATGGCAGGGATTTGAATCTTTAACCAGTGCCGAAATGGCCTACTGAGCAGGGCCTGAACTTTTTTGACCACGGAGCAGCAGCCCCACCCGCTGCAGTGAGCCGACAGGATTGAAACAGCAGCAACTTTCAGTGTGAAAAACGTTAAAGCATACATTAATTGTTAAAAGGTGTACATGTTGGCAGGATGGTCAGAAATGTTTTGCATGCTGTTTTTGCATGTTTGAGTCACACATGTCTCGTCTTCATATCAGAAACAAGGAAATGAATTTGAACCGTTCTCACTCCCGCTTGGTCAGTGGCTGCACGTGGGACTGC
>NC_045735.1:22966590-22974169 GCF_008692095.1 Etheostoma spectabile | reverse complement strand
GATTGTCGCGAGTAATGAAAATGCGATAGGGGGCCCCGGCTGTCAATCAGTGTCTTCCAGTGATGCGGGCCCCTGATTGGTCTGGGCCTGTAAGCAACTGCGTACCCTGCTTACCGATAATTACGCGTCTGAATCATTCAATTCTGATTTGCTACTTGCCAATGTGACAGGTAGATTGACAATGTATTTACTGATTACTGGCACTTCTGATTTTGGCCAAATGAGTACCCTCACTTTTACCGTGTACCACCACCTTTTGTGGTTAGCATAGACTGTTAAAGAAACACTATGTAACTTTTCCCTCTGAATTCCAGCACGGTATGACACGTTTAGTTTCAAAAGGAGGTCGGTTTCTGTAGAAGTCTCTGAGAAATTAAACCACTTCTCACTTGATTTATCAGTAAACGTTCAACCTAAATTGCTAGTTTATACAGAATACAGAATCTTGTAAAACATCAGCAATAAAACAGGGGGTGTTTTAGGGTATGACTATGATGTGATTGCCAGTGAAAAGTGTGTAATTTAACCCGACTCCTCCCTCCCTCCTCCCTCTCGTGCAAACTCAACGTCTCAGATCTCCACAAACCAACGGGTGACGTCACACATGCTCTGCCCATTAATATTAACAGTCTATGGTGGTTAGTAGGTACGCACCCCTAAACAATTGAGCTTAACGCTGAGGAAAGAGAGCTGAAAATGTGCTTGTTGACATGGATAATTGTACTGGATAATCATATTATTGTAACCCCGGTCGCTGTAGTAGTAGGCTAATGTGCCGCTGTGCCACCGCCCGATGCAGGTGCACAGCCATGATCCGGTGCGCTGCCCACGGCACGATCCATCCGCGCCAATGATCACCATATCCTGCACACCAGACCAGCAGGCTGCGGCGTTAGATGCCAGGTGAAGCAGAGGCAACGGTTGCGTTTGTGGCAGAACAACATTGTGACAAGAGGATTGTAAAAGAAGTAAAAATTAGAAAGTAGTAGAAGTAGAAATACAGACAATTATTACATTGATACACAAATGTTTGTTACGCTGTATAACTGCACAAAACAATGTACTGTATGTGGAGTTACGACTGAGTTTAACTTCAGACAGCTGCATTGTGGCACAATGTGCTGTTTATATTCCCTTATTGCTGAAAACGTTTGGAAATGTGTAGTGGCAGTGCTCTCTCCCCCCGTCAGAGTGACCACCCCGTAAGATTGAGACGAAGTAGGAAGAAAACTGTTAACTTCAGTCAGGGCTTCAAACAGACTGCAGAACTATTCAGCGTGTGGAAACCAGGTCCAAAACACTTAAAACAGGAGAGCTTCAATTACGGCTTCATTCTGTAGAAGAGCAAAGAGACAGCAGAGTGTCTGAGTGCATCTCTGTCTTTTATTCTGTTACTTGTGTGTATGTGTGTTTAGAGGTTCAGGTGTTTGCATGTACAGCACAGCATTTTCTGTGTGCTTTCAAAAGTTTTGACATCCCTGCTCAAACATCAGTGTCTCTGGTTGTGTGTGTGTGTGCTCTGAGAGTGTCGGCTGCTACTGGCCACCCCAAGCTCTGTATCTCTGTAGTGGTTAGCAGTTAACATGGCAGAAGTGTCATTGAGCTTTCAGAGCTCTTCTGCACAGAACAGACAGCCCTGAGCGCAAATCTTTTCCAAGACGCCTGGCACTACACCCCACACACACACACACACACACACACACTCACACACATATACACACACACACACACACACACACACACACACACACACACACACACACACACACACACACACAGAAAGGCAGTGAGATGGAGTTTTTATGGATAACAATATAATGTGTAGACTATTTTAAATGATTGTATCTGATTATTGAAACTGTAATGTAAGTATTAAAGCTGATATGCAACACTCTAATGCAGAGCCAGCTTTGTACATCATGCTTTTTAATTCTGATCTTTTTGTGACTTTATTTCTATCCCCGTTTGTCGCCACACAGTAACTCAGAAGTTGCAATTTGCCACACTGCAGTTGAGTAAAGAATGATAATCTGATTTTTGTGAGTTCATGTAACTTGGGTGATTAGGGAAATCTAGCTCTGATATTAGAGTAGAAGAGAGAGGGAGAAGGTACCTTATTGGGAAGATCAAGTTGGCATATTTTGCCTTACAGATGTTTGACAGAATTAAAAGAACAGATGAATAAATGCATTAGTACAGCAGATGTTTGAGCAGACTCGGGAGGACCCACATGTAGAAGATCTACATCTTCATTACTAAATCTGACTTTTTAGCTACAGCAACTTTTGTAAAATGGGTCATTTCATGCCTGTCACACTGCAGGCATGAAATGAAATAGAAATTGTATTTTTACTGTCCCGTGGCAACTGGCAGAAAAATACCTCGCTGATATCCGGCAGCTTCAGCCTGCCTTGTCTTTGTGAAGGAGAAGCGGGTAGTTTGCTGCAGTCACATGTGTTGTTAGCCTCAAGGTACACACTCCAGACATTTTAATGTGCTATAACTGTAGAATGCATCAAAGTGCCTTTGTTTTTCCCCACAACCACTTCTGCTGATTTTGCTTATTTTGCAAATAGCAATGAATACATTTCTTACATCTGGTCAGTCATCTGCTTATAAAGATAGAGAGAGAAAGAAAGAGAGAGAGAGCGATAATCTGTCTCTGCACTTTCTGTCACTCACCTTGACATTTGTATTTTTTGTAAGATTGCTCTTTGGCCCTGTTTACACGTACATGGTTATTTTGACAAACGGAGACATTTTCCTTCGTTTGTACTCTTCGTTTACATGCAAACTGAGAATTTGCCTCTGAAAAGGTACAGGTTTGACCTGCTCTTGACGGGTACAGGTAACCAAATAGTTTTCTGAAAATTGACAGCTGCACAGGGTTATTTTTGAAACCGGAAAGGTTGAATAGCCGCCCTCGTGTAAACGTAGCATCAACCTACTGTGAATCATCTCAAAGCTAAATTTTTTTCAGCAGGCTTTAATGATTGAACTTTTCAAAAGATTTGTTTTACATTTCTCTCCTTCGTGATACCTTTTGCTTCATTCTCCAACCACCTTAAACTTCAGCATTCGCCATTAACCTCCTCCCCACGTTCCATGGCTCATCTTTCATTCATCTCTCCCTTTCTCTAGCTCTGCGTTACCTCTTCCACACCTCCCACTAGCTTGTGACTTTCCTTTTGATCTTGGCAATGTCATTTCCTTTGCTTTTTGGTCACAACAGCACATATTCATTAATTGTTTAGTCTTATCTTCAACTTGTGAGTGAGAGGGGATAGTCGTGTGCTATTGCTTGATTTCACAGCTCCTCTGCTGCACATGTTTTTTTTAGCGATCATGTCTTCCCTATACAAGCACAGACGTTATATCAACTAACTGTGGAAAATGGAAATTACCATACAAGCATAGTGACATTCTTTACAGAACAGAATTGATTTAATTTATTCTCATCTCAGTATCTCTTTGGCCCTATGCTGTAAATGTTTGCCTTTGTAACCTGATCCTCTGTTGAACATGGCCCTACTCTCTGTTAACCTGCCATAATTTAGCTTTAATTTTCATGCCTGGACCATTTACTGTCATGTTAAATATTAGCTGGTGACTTTAGTTATTAAAGCAGTCAATAGTGAGGCCAAAGAACCAAAACAATATGCCACAAACATTCTTGTTGCTGGAATATATATTGATGATAATGAAAAAATGAATGAAACCAAGAGCACAAGATTAATTAATCCTTTGACTTTACCTGCTGTTACAATAATGAAGCTTCCAGTACAAATTTATTTAAAACCCAAAGCACAACCATTTCACAGCCAACTCTCTGCTGTCTACACATTTTACTGCCCTCTCGTTTTTTTTATACACCTCTGACTTAATTGAGGTGCTGATGATGGCACAAACATTGGTAAGCACAATGACTCTTCATCTCTCTCTCTCTCTTTCTTTTCTCTATACATTGCTCTTGCTTGCTTCACATTAAACCACTCTTTTTCTCTGTCCTCCTTTTCTCAGTGTCCCACTCCATCTCTTCTCACTTAAAATGAAATTTTTAGCTGTTCCTCTTTTGCCTTTGGAATTGATGTATCCATAGTACATCTCTATGTACTCTCTATAACTCTCTGTTTGTGATTTGTTCATTTTGCTAATGTCTTTGCATGCACAAATAACATTTACAGAAATCATGAAAATGCTTTTTTTTCCATTTATTTATTTTTTGTATTATTTCTATGTGCGTACAGGCATCTCTCTTGTTCTTCCTCCTTAAATGTCACTCACTCTCTCATCTTTTGAGTACTCTGTCTTGTTCCTTCTTTAGCTATTAGCTATTTCTATTGCAGCATCTCTTTTTAAAACATCATTTTATGGCACTCTATCATTCTCACCCTCTTCCTCTCTCTAAGATGTTAACCCTGAGGGGCTCAAGGATTGCAGCACAGTTGCCATATAGCAGTGTGAGAGATACACAGAGTATGCACACTTTCTTACACACACACACACACATACACGCACATTCAATTCTCCAAACACCTGCCTACACAAACATGCATGAATGCCACAAGGACACATCCATAAAAGCGGTATTAAGAGGGTCTTGAAATATGGAACAAACACACACACACACACACACATACACACACACACACACACACACACACAGTGTAATAGAAACAGAATGTTAGTAGAGCCTTCATCATCACTGAACAATTCTGTTTCTCAGAAAGCATTTATGACAGCATAGGATCTGTTGGCACTTTAACAGGGACACCTATAGCTAAATTTAATGTGATCAAATTGAACAGCTCTTTAATAAATCAAAATAAAAAAAGTTGACCTAGCAGTGGGCATTGGTAGAAAATGACAAAATACAAGGGGTTGTTTTGATCTAGTAATCAACCAGTAAAATAGAAAAAAACTCTAACACTATGAGTCAAAACAACCCATCTAGGTAAATTTAACCCAGTTTTGCACTGGTGCTAAATTGACCCACGCTGGGTACATTTTGAAAACAGTGGCAGACAGCGGTTCGCTTCCTGTTGTCAAAATGATCAAAGCAAACTGGAGCTAGTGCTCCCTGTAACTGGCAGGAAAAACTAATTTCAGTTTGAATAACATGCCTGATAAAATTTAACTGTGGGATGGGAGGTCCAGACTCCGAGCCCTCAAACTGGTGTTATTTGTAGGAGAACATTGTTGAGTCTGAGAATAAAATTTGCTGTTGTACTTCAGCGCTCAAGATCAAGAGGTGGAGCTTAATGTCCCAATGCTTATTTCTGAAAAATGGCTCAGTTTACAGACTTGCATACTAGTTTGTTTGTAGGAAATGAAAATTTACAATTTGGGTAAGAGGTATACTGAAATATTTTTTCCCAAGGCAGCTCGTTCACCATCTGTGTGTGCAATCAACATTGTTGTTATTAACCCAAACCACAATGTTTTGCTTAGCTTAACTAAGTACTTATTTTTATGATCATTTTTGGGAGCATTTTAGGCCTTTATTTGCGTAGGACAGATGAATACATGAAAGGGGAGAGAGGGGGAATAACATGCGTCGAGGAGTATACAGTGGTGTGAAAAAGTGTTTGCCCCCTTCCTCATTTCCTGTTCCTTTGCATGTTGTCACACTTAGTGTTCGGAACATCAAACCAATTTAAACAATAGTCAGGACAACACAAGTAAACACAAATGCAATTTGTAAATGAAGGTGTTTTATTAAGGTGAAAAAAATCCAAACCATCATGGCCCTGTGTGAAAAGTGATTGCCCCCCTTGTTAACATACTATAACTGTGTTGTCCACACCTGAGTTCATTTCTCTAGCCACACCCAGGCCTGATTATACACACCTGTTCACATCAAGGCATCACTTAAATAGGAGCTGCTTGACACTAAGGTCCACCAGAAGATCCTTAAAAGCTACACATCATGCCGAACCCAAGAAATTCAGGAACAATTGAAAAAGAAAGAAATTGAGATCTATCAGTCTGGAAAGGGTTAAAAGCCATTTCCAAAGCTTTGGGAATCCTGCGAACCACAGTGAGAGCCATTATCCACAAATGGCGAAGACATGGAACAGTGGTGAACCTTCCCAGGAGTGGCCGGCCCACCCAAAATACCCAAGAGCGCAGCGACGACTCATCCAAGAGGCATCAAAAGACCCCACAACAACGTCCAAAGAACTGCAGGCCTCACTTGCCTCAGTTAAGGTCAGCTTTTCATGCCTCCACCATCAAAAAGACTGGGCAAAAATGGCCTGCATGGCAGAGTTCCAAGGAAAAACCACTGCTGAGCAAAAAACATCAAAGCTCGTCTCAATTTCTCCACACACATCTTGAGATCCCCAAGACTTTTGGGACAACATTCTGTGGACCGATGAGACAAAAGTGGACTCTTTGGAAGGTGTGTGTCCAAGTATATCGGGCGTAGAAGGAACACTGCATTTCATAAAAAGAACATTATACCAACAGCAAATATGGGTGTGTATGTGATGGTCTGGGCTGTTTGCTGGCTTCAGGACCTGGAAGACTTGCCGTGATAAAGGAACTATGAATTCTGCTGTCTACCAAGAATCCTGAAGGAGAATGTCCACCATCTGTTCGTGTACTCAAGCTGAAACGAACTTGGGTTCGCAGCAGGACAATGTCCTAAACACACCAGCAAGCATCCCACCGAATGGCTGAAGAAAAACAAATGAAGACTTTGGAGTGGCCTAGCCAAGTCCTGACCTGAATCCTATGAGATGTTGTGGTATGACCTTAAAAAGGCCGTTCATGCTCGAAAACCCTCTAATGTAACTGATTAGGACAATTCTGCAAGATGAGTGGGCCAAATTCCTCCAGGACGCTGTAAAAGCCTCATTGCACGTTATCGCAAACGCTTGGTTGCAGTTGTTGCTGCTAAGGGTGGCCCAACCAGTTTATAGGTTCAGGGGGCAATCACTTTTTCACACAGGCCATGATGGTTTGGATTTTTTTCACTTTTAATAATAAACACCTTCATTTACAAATTGCATTTGTGTTTCTTGTGTTGTCCTGACTATTGTTAAAATTGGTTTGATGTTCCGAAACACTTAAGTGTGACAAACATGCAAAGGAACAGGAAATGAGGAAGGGGGCAAACACTTTTTCACACCACTGTATGGGTGCACACCTAAATACTTATTTTGAGAAGACAAGATGTTTTCCTAAACGTAATCAAGTCATTTTTGTGCCTAAATTCAATCAAACCTTAATCACAGCATTGTCTCATCTTAAATTGTTGTAATTGTTTTTAACAGCTATTTGTGAAAAGGTTTTGGAAAGAACAGACAAATGATGTCCTTCTGCCAATAGGGGCGTCTGATCACAGTGTGCCATTCTAGAAGGCATGAACAAACAACGTATTTTGTCATTTAATTTAGAGGACTTGTCTGTTTTTGTTGAGGCTGTGTGAGAGACAATATTGTTGAGGTCGGTATAGTATTGTCGCACTAGATTGCATTTTTCTAATATTTTTTTCATTTTCTTGGGCTAAATTTGCTTTTTACTTTTAACGTACTTACTGTTTGTTCCATGTCATACCTACTTTCTTCTGTAA
>NC_045735.1:22964419-22966580 GCF_008692095.1 Etheostoma spectabile | reverse complement strand
CCGTCAATTACCTCATCTTCCCCAGTGTCATTTTCGATTTTTCACTCTCTCATACTTCTTTCTCTCAGACTAATTGCCTCCCTCTGCGTCAGTCTCTCTCACCACTTAGCCACCCTTTTCTTCTCTCTCACTCACACAGTGGAGGCTGACATATGTGTGCCATCACATGTTGTGTATGTGTCATATTTTGTGTATTTTCTCATGCTCCTGTGCACATTTTCTCACACACTCTTGACTCTTGTGTGAATGTCTTTGTCGTCTTCGACGCACATCTTTAGGAGTCTGAAATTGAAAAGTTGAACTCAGAAGTTTAGGCTCTCAAGATCTGTACATGTAAGAAGACAAACTAATTTGGAAGCAACGAAGAAATATCAGATTTTGACACTGAGACCTACATGTATGTTTCAAAAGCTATGTTTTATGTTTAAAATGTTAGAAACATCATCAATTACCAACGGGATGGCCAAGGTTCTCAACAAAAATGGAGATGCATATTAATCAGCACCTCCAAAGATGTAGCAATTGTTAAAATAGGCAATAGGAAAATTTACTTAAAGTATTAAAAGTAAAAGTATTCAATGCAGAAAAATCCTCACATGTATAAACTGGAAATGATCAAAACAGTTTTTTGAAAACAGTTTTTTTCCAACAGTCAATCAAGTGTTTAATTGCCCAATCATTTCAGCTGTACTAAGGCCGTTATATTGTTGGGTAGTTTAATTTAATATTAAAACCTTGTATTTTATAAACTACATTTGTTAACCAAAGATGTCAGAGTAATGTAGTGGAATAAAAACTACAACCTTTATCTCTGAAATGTAGTGGAGTAGAAGTAGAAAGTGGCATTATAAGAAAAGACTCAAGTAAACTACAAGTACCTCAAATGTGTACTTCAGTACTTGAGTAAATGTACTTAGTTACATTCCACTACTGTAAATCAAGAACCTAATTAAAATCCAAATCATTTCAAAAAAACAGTTTCAAAGTGCCCATATTAAGAAAAAGTCACTTTTTCTGGGATTTGGGGTGTTATTTTGTGTCTGTGGTGCTTCTACACGCAAACAAACTTGGAAAAAAAACGTTCCAAGCAGTTTTGAAAGTGATACAGGTTTCTGAATGTCCTCAGCCTTCAGTCTCCCATTGAGCTGTTTAAAATCTGGACGGCTTTCTACGTCACTAGCTGGGACGAGGTGCACATGCTAGCGCTAGCATGCTAGCTCGTTCTCAACTCGTTGCTAGCTCGTTCGAACTTGAAAATGAGCATAAGATGGGCGCTTTAACTTACTTGAAACTTCAAACCCAACTTTGCTCCTCTTTGTTAATTGTTCATTTCTTTTACAAATTCTTGCAGTTCAACAAAGAAAAAACAGGTAATTTGTTGAGGCAGTAAAACAAAACCACAGTTTGATAACCTTGGTGTTTTAATTGACCACCAAATAAGTTTTAACAGTCATGTAAAATCAATAACAAAGTCAGCATTGTATCACATTAAAAACATAGCCAAAGTCAAGGACCAAGATTTGGAAAGATTGATTCATGCTTTTATCTCCAGCAAAATTGATAACGGCAATCAAGTCTATGCTTCCTTCAAAGACCATCAGGAACCGCCAACAAATTCAAACTTCAACCACAAGAGTTCTGACCAAAACCAAAAGAACAGCTCACATCACCCCAGTCTTAAAATCTCTACACTGGTTTGCCAGTAAGGCACAGAAGTCTTATTTATAAATATTTACATGGAGTTGGCCCTAAATATGTGACTGACATTCTGGAGAAATATAACCCTGCAAGACCCAGCAGTCCACTTGGGAGTGGGCCGCTAGTCATGCCCAGGGCAAAATCTAATCAAGGAGGCTTTAAGTCATCATGCAGCACAGTGCTGGAACCAACTGCCTGATGGTCTTAGGAATGCCCCAACCACTGCAATGAAATTCAGACTGACTTATTGTTCTCAAGAGCTTTTAACTAAATGTTTTTTAAACTCACGGTCTTTTTAATAAAACTACCTTGCATTTAAAGGATGAAAATGTCTCTAAAGTATCAGAGATCAAACAGCATTGAGTGTTCAACGACAATAACTACTTGTCACAATTCATCAAAACAGAAACCCAGAAGCAGACCAGGACAAGTATGAATAATAAGGTGATTTTTATTGAAAGAA
>NC_045735.1:22964072-22964409 GCF_008692095.1 Etheostoma spectabile | reverse complement strand
AAAAAAAAAAAACAGTGTAGCAACGGGTCAGCCCAGAAGGTAGGCAGCGGATAGAATGAGTGGTAGGAGAATAGTGCCGGTCCGGGAATGTAGTTGAAGTTGACAGCTAAGCAGGAATGATTTCCAATCCAGATGAAACAGCAGACAGAGAACAGGAGGCTGATTAGCAGCAGGCAAAAACAAGAAAAACAACCTTTCTCAGACTTTCATAAAATAACAAGACGAGAGCTATACATACTGATTACGCTAACGATCAGGCAGGGAATGGAGGTCAGGTCATGGCTTAAATAGAGCAGAGGAGGTGATCAGGACCAGGTGTGCAGATGACAGCAGGTGT
>NC_045735.1:22957708-22964062 GCF_008692095.1 Etheostoma spectabile | reverse complement strand
GAATCAGCTGTGATGCGTTCAGGAGACTCGGGACAAACCGATATTGGTTAGAGCAACACAAACACCGGCAACACCAAGTCAGGATACCAAGTCATGACACTATTAGCCTTTAGACACTCTAGATACCAGAACAGGTAAACTCTGTGAAAGAAAATGTTTGTATTGAATTGTATTTTACTGTATTGTTCTGTCAAATGAAAACAAGTATCAATTAGACAGAAAGATTTGTATTGATGTAACCTCTGTGCAACAAAGTTCACATCATATCAGTAGAAGGGAAAGATTAATGTAATAGCCATTGGCAGATCGTTGGGTAATTACTCATAGGCGCTCTCTCACACACAGGCAGAATGTACACATGTAGGGTTAGACAAAATGCAGATACATTTGTACAATACAGTATTCCTTCTTTGTGTCACCTGATGGTTGTTGGTGTTGCTCCTTTTCTCTGCTCTGCATTTCTGGTTTTGGTCTAACTAGTGCAGTGCCCGTTCCAAACATGCCTTTTATGAATGATTGCTTGGCCTGCTGTATTGCTGCTTGCAGCTTTCTCCAAAACCATTGTACCGTTGATCCATTGAACCATTGTAGTCCAAAATAACTAACAGAAGGCCCCCAAAGCACTTAAAGGGATGCATTGCAGTTATGGCCATTTCGCTTTTTGCTCGCAGGTTTCTTCATAGCGCTCCCCCTTCAGCTTCAAAATAGATATTTGGCAGCTCCTACATTCATTTGTGTCTGATTCCTTGCTTGTTCAGTCTGCGGTTTCCTCTTCCATTGTTCATCAGACAATGCTTTCCTAGCTTTCCGCTTCTTTTTTGCCGGCTCAACCATGACAATAATGTGAAATACTCCATTGCTACCTTGTTAGCCCGTTCCTGAATGGGCGTATGTGTGCAGTGGCGTGAAGCAATTCATTATATTGCAAGACCTGATATCACGCGATCCTTTGTGACGCTGATGCCGGCAGAAAGTTGCAAGGGTGGTTTTCCCACTCACAGGTTCTAGGGGAAAGCGAGACAACCACCATTCAACCCGAAAAAAGTCATTTAACCATTCCAATGACTCTGAAGCTGTTCAGTTAAGGTAAATTAAGCTAAAAAAAACTACACAGTTCCTCCTTAATATACAACTGATGTCCTATACTACTGACTAACTATGTGCTTGAAAACACCCATTTACCTGACAGAGTCAGATTCTAGTCACAAAATACCACAATTAAAACATTATGCATTTAACTATCCAGCCTTATATTAGACCTTAGTAGATTGTGCTGATAATGCCTCTCTTTTTACTTTAATTAAACATTTGAAAGTAGAACTTGCACCTGCGGTCGCAGGCGGTCATATGGCATAAGTGAAGTGCCTCGTGAATATTTTTTTTTTGTAATATTTTTTTTTTATAAAACTCAACCTGTAACACATGTTCACTAACACATCATGCTAGTTCTAGGCCATGTTGGCCGGGCGTTAGAAGCAGGGAACCCGGCTGAGCAGTGCGCAGAACGGCCGGTAACAACGTGCTGGAGAGCCCCGACCTGTAAACACATGTGCCTATCTAGAGATTCAGCATGTCCCCTATTTCATCGTTTGCCGGTAGGGTAGACAGCAATGAGGTTTTGGCAATGATGAGTTTTTGGCAAGACACCTGTAGCCAGTGAACCGCAAACAATGTCCCTTGTGGGGAGTCAGCAACTACCTGCCCCCGCTGCTGTACTGCGCACGTGTGGGGACACGCACAAAGATTTTCGATTTATATATATATATAGATGTAATCTTCGGCGTGATTACAGTTTTCATGAATGTCATTATTTTGGCCTTTGAGCTTGCTTTTTGTTATTTCATATCAAAGGTGGTGAGGTATCTGTGTCTCTCATCTTATTTGTATACATTTTCTACCTGTCTCATTCTGTTTCCTCTATCACAGAGGAAGACCTCAGAGGGAATGCACATTTCAGCCATTTCCTCTCCTCCTTTCTTGCTCTTTCATTTCTCCTCTCTCCTTCTATTCCCTCCACTCTGAGTTGAGAAACCACAATGCTTGTCGTTAACTTTTCTCAACGACAAACGACCTTCGGGCACCTCCATTGCCTCCCCCTGATATTTGTCATCCATTTTTAGCTCACTGTCTCTCTCCTCTTCCTCCTTCTTACACACCATTTGTATTTCAATCTAATTAGTATTTCTCCCTCTCTTGCAGATAGCAGGTAAGTTCGGCGCTCCTAAACCATCTTCATACTTCACTCTACCAATACATCATACATCTACCTTCTGATCATTTCTGCAGCGTGTCACCTTAGTGGTCATTTGGACTTTATGATTGCAGCCCTGTCGGAAAGCATTTGACCACAGAACACGAACGCAGGTTGTGGAATGGCAGATTAGTTTACTGGTGTGGTACAGGCTGGAGTCTAAGGCTGCCCCTAAATGCAAAACTCTTATGAGACAACAAATCAGATGGGTTCAAGAACAAATAAGAGAAGCCTGAGTCTGACTGAGGTAGGCTAATCTAAAAATGGATGGAAAATGGATAAGGAAAGGAAAGACATATTTGCCCACTACTGCAGAGACCTGAGTTCCAGCAGCTGTATAAGACATTGCTACTCTCTAAACTGGCAGTATTTGCAGGTGGGAAGTCAGTCTCTGTATGGTGCTTTACAACTTAGAATAACCATACATTATCCCTTTGAAACATTTTAAGTTTGATTTAAATTCTGGTGCTAGAACTAAATCGGCTTCTGTTATCTGTTGATTGTTGGAGCGGTTGAATATTTTCTGTGTGACTAGACAAAATTTTATCTTATCTTATCTTAGTTGTTGTAACATTAGCCCTAGTGCTAAATCATAGCATAACACAGAGACACAATTAGTAATGTATTCTCTTACTATTTATCCGGTGCCACAGCTGAATAAATAAGATAAATGTTGGGTTGAACACAAGAAAGTCTTGTAAGTTTTATTACCTAGAAATGTGACATGACATGACAAATAGATTATATTTTGGCTAAAGTTTTTACCAAAGTTAGTTCAGCTGTGAGCAGGTTATAAACTTTGAAGCTTGATTCTACTGCAGTTGTTTCACCTCCTGTGGAGTCAACAAGTGGTAATATGGACAGTGCCACTCTGCCATTATTACCCAGTTTGTGGATTTAAGAATAATACAACCTTATTCTTAAATCCTAAAGACCTATCGTCTACGGTTATCAAGTGGCTGCACTTGATAACATACTTAAGCCCCCTCTTACCGTCACAGCGGTAATGCATTTAAGTGGCAGCAAGCGTAAATGGAACCCGTAACATCTGTATATTTGTTTATGTTAATTAGGACAATTTAACAAGTGAGTTTTATACATTAGTTATAGTCTGTGTCAGTTATTTATGTTTTCTTTTTAGGTAGAAGTTTTTTTTTTCACTTTGCAACAAATTCTTACAACAATTCTTTGCAACAAACAACTTACTGCAAAAAACAAAAAACATGTTGAAGCTGAAAACCCTGTTTTTGGACTGCGCTGCCACACTGTTTTTTAAATAAAACAATGGTTATGAGGTTGACAGAGATCTTGCATCTTGCTTTGTTCCTTCATGATTAACTTTGCATTGGGGTTTGAAACACTTTGGGGAAAAATAAAAGGTTCACTGTGGCATATAAAAAAGTAACTGCTGAAAACCAACCAGCTGTAGATCTGCAAAGGTAACTTGATTTGGGTTTGAATGTGCATGTGTGTGTGCATGCATACATTCATCTCAATGTATTTGTTGTGTTTGCACATTTCTGTGGCTGCTCTCTCCCATGCCCCGAGGAATTTCCTGGAGTTCCCTGTTTCCTGACCACCTGTTATTGTCCTCCATCACATGCTTACACAGAAACCCAAAGGCACATGCAGACCCACAGCGTGGCACACATCATGCAGACACACACATATACACAGTTATGCAGCATGATGATCTATTATAAAAGGAACCCATCCCTTTCCTGATTAAAGGTGTGTGTGTGTGTGTGTGTGTGTGTGTGTGTGTGTGTGTGTAGTGTTGGCGCTGCGCGCGTGTGTGTCAGAGGTCAGAGTCGTCCTCTATCACTCCTGACCAGTTTCAGCCAGCCAGAAACAAAGAAAGAAAGAAAGAATGAGACATTACGAAAGGTAACTACAGGTCTACAAATGAAAGAAAAGTAGTTTAGGCTGCATATAATGAATGCTATTACATGTATTAAATGATAATGGAGTTAGTAGTTTAGAAGTTTACAATTCAAATGTGTAAGAAAGGAAAGGAAAAGAAGAGAAAGGAGAAGAAAGGAGAGGTGGGACTTAAGATGAAAAGGGAGGAAAAAAAGCTGAAAGGAGTATAGGGGTAAAAAGAATAGCTGTGAAGGAGATGTGTTCATGTAGTATCCAGAGGTAACCTTTTCCTGAAAGCAAGGTGATAAGTGAAGAAGCAGGCTCTCTTTAAAGTTTAATGGCACAACATTAATGCCCCACCAACTAACACTGGATACAGTTTCGGTTTCACCAACTGACAACCAATCCCTGTGTGTGTGTGTGTGTGTGTGGTGTGTGTGTGTGTGTGTGTGTGTGTGGTGTGTGTGTGTGGTGTGTGTGGTGTGTGTGTGTGGGTGTGTGTGTGTGTGTGTGTGTGTGTGTGTGTGTGTGTGTGTCTGTTGTCTGTGTCTGTGGCTGTGTGCTGTGGTGTGTCTGTGTCTGTGTCTGTGTCTGTGTGTCTGTGTTGTTTGTGCTTCCCACGTCAGCATGTTTGTTCTCTTGAGCATTTATGCATCTACCATTCTGTTTCCGCAGATTTGTAAGTGTGTGTGTGTGTGTGTGTGCATGTCTGTTTCCTGCTATTGTATTTTACTTCAGCTTCCACCCAGCACTAATTTGTCTATTTGTGTGTGCCAGATGAACCGGGCTACCTTAAGTGCCAACAGTTTCCAGGATGAGGACATGACTTTTTGTCATGAGTCAATACAGGCTGTGTTATAAATGTCCAGGGGTCTTGTTTTTAAAGCACATTGTCCTTTGATTTCTTCACTTTATGAGCATGATAATCATGAACATATTTTACAGTACTGAACATACAGTACATAAGGTGCCAGCCTAAGTGGGTAAAACTCATCTAGGGTGGGTATCACTACCTTAAATGTAATACCAGCATCTACATGTACACAATACTTTTTATTCATGCCTGAATAAATCAGATCAGTAATGAAAAAAAAGCTTCTACTGCCTGTTCTACAAAAGTTTTAAATTGTGTTCAAAGCTCCATTTAAATCCAACACTATGTTGCACTCACAACTGCATTCCATTGTTTCAAATAATATATTTGTTTTACACTTCAGCAGCACTGTAGGTCAATTCCAACTCCAAGACTGGATTGAAAAGAAAAGCTTGAGTTGCGTTTCACCTGCCCTTTCCCCTTGCGGGATTAATAAAGTATACATTATTATTATTATTATTATTATTATTATTATTATTATTATTATCATAAAAACCTAACAGTGCACAGTGATGGATAAAGAAAAATTAGTCCTGTTAAAAGTAAAAAAAAAAAAATCAAGCAATTAGGTTATGTAGGAAAATCAGCACCACATGGCAATGGTTTTAATTTAAAGGTTTAAACTTAAATAAAGCCTCTCCCAGCTGTTTGTTTTAACAAGACGATGGTGTGGAAAGCCACTGAACTTAATGGTATCGCTCCTCAAGTGATCATAATGCCAATACCACAGAAAAATAGTAGCCGCCAGCTAATTTGATTTTTGGCCCATGGTACGATCAAAGAACTTCAATGGAAAGATGTATGCAGCAAATTGAGCTTCAGATGTGTCTGACTGAGATCAGCTACTGTAGGCTACATTAGCAGAAGGAATAAGGAATGAAGGGAATTTAAAGAAACTGGAGTTAAGTTTGGAGTTTGAAGTTAAGAAAATTTGGAGCTGCCAAAAAATCAGAGAGACTCTTCAGCTCTAGTCTGGATAAACGTAAAAAGTATACGTAGTTGCCTGACATGTCCGTCACCTTTTGCTCTCTGTGAGTTGCCGTTCTCAAAATCTGTACTCCTCTCCAACAAAGAACTTCCAGCTAGCAAGTTACAAGCTGAAAATGGCAAGATTTTAAGAACATTTGGTTTGTACAACAAGGCTGGGCTGCTTGGTTCATTCAGGGAAGGATTGTAAAGATTTGCAAGGAATGTGTTTCCAACATTTACTATCTAAGTGGGACATTTTGGGCCGATTTTGGACCGATTGGTGGGGATTGGAGTACACACAGTGACACACTGGTGAGAGGAAATTATGTTTAACCACGTATCCAGCTGGGAGGAGGCCTCGGGGAAGACCCAGGACTAGGTGGAGAGATTATATCTC
>NC_045735.1:22953037-22957690 GCF_008692095.1 Etheostoma spectabile | reverse complement strand
CTGGGAACACCTCGGGATCCCCCAGTCGGAGCTGGTTGATGTGGCTCGGGAAAGGGAAGTTTAGGGTTTCCTGCTTGAGCTGCGGCCCCGGCGACCTGATACCAGATAAGCGGATGAAGATGGATGGATGGACATTTCCAGCTAATTTAAATAACTCACGTTACCGTATTGTGTGAACAGTGAACTTCATTTAATATTTCATGTGGTGTTTTTCTTTTGCAGTGAGCAAATTTTCCACCAAAACAAGCTCCTCTCCGAGACCATTTTGCAGAGCCACCATCTTGGCATCCAGAGCTTAGCATTACCCAAGACAGTTTTGTTTAAAGGAAGGCAAACAACCCAGAGCATTTTTTTTCTCCTATGCCAGAATGTATGAGTGGAGTTGCTTGACCTTACTTCACAGCGCTGTGGACATAAGTCTGGCAATGAAAGACTAGTTCAGCTCTAACATTAAGCCTTTACTACTCTACTGATCAGAGACGCAGGGGACAAACAAGAACACAATGACGGAACTGCGAAACGAAACATTCATCCAGCAGCTTTTGGTGGATCTTGAGCATTCACTGAGCAGATAAGAAAAATGATCTCTGACAGAGAACGGGCCCACAACAGGAAGAGAGAAGAAGATGGGGATGGATTGGTCAGACACTCCGGACACCAAATACAAGAACCCCCGGCAGGCCCTTAGATGGAAGCCCCCAAGGCACAAGAAAGAGAGGCCGGCCCAAGAACACCTGGCCAAGGGACCTCCAGACAATCCTCAAGCAGAGCAAGCTCACATAGAAACAGCTAAAAAGGAAAGCCAAGGACATAAGACTGGCTAGCTGTGGTCAACGGCCTATCCTCCATGAAAAGAGACCGGTAGGCATGAGAAGAACAAGCTGCAACATATTGGGTATAGTTTCCTGCAGAGGATTGATGAAAAATAATTTCAGGGGTCAGAACACCACCTTAGTCTTGTTCCAGTTGGGAAGATGCTTTTAAACATATTATAGAAGAAAATCTCTACCCACTTTGCAGTCAGCTACCTTTCTTTTGGAGCATTTTTAGACCTTTTGTTTTTACAGGACAGATGAAGACATGAAAAGGGGAGAGAGATGGGGAATGACATGCAGCAAAGGGCCGCAGGTCAGAGTCAAGCCCACGGCCGCCACGTTAAGCAGTGCGCTTGCTCTACCAACTGAGCAAACCCGGCCACATCTGCCTTTCTTTTTAGAGATGGTGAAATCTCTGCTGGATATTTAAAATATGAATGTTGGCACTATATTCGCATGCACACACACGCATACACACACACACACATGCACACACACACACGCATGCACACACACACACACTTACACACAAAATATGAAAGCAGGAAGAGAGGCTCCTAATGGAAAAAACTGGTTATTATTTGGATACAAGTATATTTGGCCCCCATTTCCTTCTACTAATGCATCTAATATGTTATAATTAATCTCTTGAAAGGGAAAGATAGACCTATAAAGAGAGTGGTACAAGGTAAGGATGAGACACTTGAGTATAAACTGAATATGGCAGATGGGGAAAATGTCCAAGGTGACAGGAGAAATGCTGTTCAGGGTAAAATGCTTTAGAAACATTCCTCCTATCCAGCAAGGCTAAATATAGGCTCATCAAAATCTAAACAGCCCATTGAAGGGGAGGGGCAAGGGTGTAGATTGGAAAAGACTTTGTCAGAAACACAGAGAGAGTGAGATTAGAGGGAGAGATGGACAGGTAAAAGAGATTTAAGAAGTGGTTGCATTGGCGAGATGGAAAATAATGTTAGTCATAACGAAAAAATGGAGGGAGGAGCAGAGAATGAGCAATAGGGCAATTCTATTTTGTACCAAACAGGAGAGAAAAGCGTGTCACTTCCATCACATAGCAGCCACCAGCTCGCCTGCTTCTCCTTTTAATTCTCTGCTCCCATCCAGTATTCAATAGCCTGCTCCTTTTTGGCCAGCAGAAATAGAAAAATGCCTTATTGTCAAGTTTTGTCTTTCATTCCCTCTAATTGAAAAGGGAGGTGTAGGAGCACAGAGGTGGAGGTAAAAATGACAAGGACAAACAGATAGGGAAGGACAGTGTTGGGAAGTAATATGTACTGGTTCTGATTATGTAATCAGAATACAAATTATAAGTAACTGTATTCCCTTACAGTTACAATTTAAATAGTTGGTATTTGGAATACAGTTCCATTGTTGAAATCAATGGATTACATGATGATACTTATCTGTTTCACGAGTTCATTCATTATCTAAATAAATTGCAGCAATTCCATGCATTTTCCAGAAGCCCCAATGTGAAAACGAAAAAATGAGCTTTTTGCGTCATCACTGAGAGGTAGAGAATAGATGGATCCGGAACCGGCACAACAGAGCCAGGGCAGGAATATGTTTCCATCTTGGAAATTAAAACGGCATTTCCCATCAAAGAAAGAACAGGGAAAATGAAATATAACTGTGCAGTGCAACCTCTGCTTGACAGCAACCAACCTCCTTTCAGCGTCCAAATTACTCCACCTCCAACCTGAAACATCTTAAAATTTTACTGCTCACCTTGCTATTTTATAGATGTATCAGGTAGCCACCTGCTTAGCTGACGTGCCACTTTCCATTCTCCTATGTGCTGATTTACTAGCCCCAGAGCTGTTGGAAGACTGTATTTCAGGACTACAACTATACAAATCTATCTGCTTGTTCATGTACACATTCAGCCAGTTGGAACAGAAGAACACAGGTTTAGTAAGCAGTATTTGACGGCCGCATTCCTACACTTATAAAATGCAATTTATTGTGGAAGTAACCCGAGTATTCAGAATATGTTTCTCAGATTGAGTAACGTAACGAATATGTTACAAATTACATTTTTGGGCCTGTATTCCGTATTCTGTAACAGATAAGATAAGATAAGATAATTTGTTTATTAGTCCCCAATGGGGGAAATTACTGCACTACACTCTGTGTACACACTTTTTGTTAGTACTCACACACAGGCCTGAAATACACACACATGCTCAGGACCTATACATGCACTATACATGGAGAGATGTCAGAGTGAGTGGGCTGCCAGCTGAACCAGCGCCCTGAGCGGTCAGGGGGGTACGGTGCCTTGCTCAAGGGCACCTGGCAGTGCCCAGGAGGTGAACTGGCATCTCTCCAGCCACCAATCCACGCTCCCAACTTTTTGGGTCCATACGGGGATTTGAACCAGTGACCCTCCGGTTCCCAACGTTTTGAAAGTATCCTTCCCAACACTGGGGATTGATAGAGATAGAAAACTAAAGACAGATCTGATTTTAAGGATGTATCATTTAAAAACCATATATTAAAAGTTCAATCATAATCAATTCCCTTTTGAAAACAAAGTAAAATGTAAAATGTAAGATAACAATACAGTATGCTCCAACTAGGACTAATGATGTGTTCTGACAGACACAAGTAAAGCAATTTTTTGTCTTGCATCAATCACACATATTTGATCATTGGATTGTATACAGTCAAAGTTGATTTGTGTCAATTAGCCAATGTAACAACTGTATACAGATGTTAGCTGTAAGCTAGTTAGCAACAAGTGCCTGGGAGTGTGCCTGTGTGTGTGGCGGCTCAGCCTTTGACTGTTCTCAAAAGAACTCCAGTTCTTTGTGTTCTCTTTCTCTCTTTCTCTCTCTCTCTCTCGTCTTCCCATTGCCTGTGTGCAATAGTGCTGCCTCTATAATTCACTTTGCTTTATGTGTGAAGATACAGTAAGATGGCTATTCTTAGTTGGAAACCTATTTAAAAGATGATTATATTTGTATTCTTGTTATGCTTTTACTGGCCATTTCTTGCTACATTTGTGGACAACAGGAGTTTGTGAATTGTGATTTGGTATAGCAGTAACAATAGGCTATACTGCTGTCAATCTACCATAGATAGCTAATAACAGACATTTTAAATTGAATTGGTGATTATTCATCAGATTATTTCCAAAGGGATAAAGTTGAAGTGAAGTCACAATCAACACTCATTTTAAAGTCAAATTCCAAGTATTTTTGAAATTTGTCCAAAGGCATCAGATTTGTGACTTGAGTCAGACTTCAACCGGAGACTGGGCCTGAAGATTTCCAAAGAACAAGTTTTTCTATAATATACGTTACATCTGCATGCCCTTATACCGGATGATTTTTCTGTTGGAATAGATAAGTAACGGCAAACTAGCAAATGTAGAGTGCCTGAAGGTTTGTATGGTTTGTATGGTGTAATGAGATCTAAGAGGTGCAGGTGTAAGTCCACGTATATTTGTTCATGGAAAAGATGGAAGTGCATGAGCATAAACCAACGAATGCTACTAAATGAGATATGAAGAGAAAAAAGAGATACAGACAGAAACAGAGAAATATGTCTTGAGAGGAATGGGAGCAGAAGACGACAGAGCCTTTGAGGAGAGAGCAGCTGCTCAGTGGAACAGCCGCAGGGCAAATTTCAGAATGCATGACAGAGGGAACCTCCCAAGCCTGGGTATCTTAACACACACAGACACACAAAGACACACACACACAAGATGAGGGTTGAATTGTACCATGACGTATGCATGAACATGCAAGGACCCACGTGTGTCTGCTTCTTGCACTGTACATATAACCACACACACACACACACACACACA
>NC_045735.1:22946809-22953027 GCF_008692095.1 Etheostoma spectabile | reverse complement strand
CACACACACACACACACACACACAGATGTACATGTGTTTTCCTCTAATTTGTTTCTGAATGTTTCAGCTGTGAAGGGCTTCTGCCACTGTCTAACATAAGAAGCCAGTTATCCTGCCTGCCTGTGCCTGGACTATTAATTATGTCTTTACGTAAGATATTGTAATTTCCACATAGGGAATCAATAAGGAGTATAAATTAAATTAATTAATTAAATTAAATTAAATAAATTAAAAAAATATAAATAGGCAAAAGTGGCAGTTTGAGTGATACAACAACCAGACTAAAAGATGGAACACATGGAAGAAGATCTTAGCATTTGAGCAGCCATCTCCTTTTTTTATCTCCAGTTCTTTGATTAATATTATTATAGTGATTATTTAAAAAGGACATTCCAAGCATTTTTAAGGTCAAAATAAAGTACTAAATGTTATCACTTGCAATGCCCATGGGTTGGTAAGACATTTCCTTTAAAAATAAAGGCTAAATGATAATGGCAATTAAATAAAGACAGTATTTAAAACAAAAAATTAAACAAATGCAGGCTTAGCTGGAGCCTCTTTGGTCATGGAGGGTTTGCTCCACATGCTCATAGTGCTTGCCGTTTTATCTTCAATGCATGAAGTGTACAAAACAGCAATAATGTATTAAATTAATGTTATTACTACTTGATTACAGTTGTTTCCAGCTGCTTACACACAAAATACTTTCATGTCAACACAGTTTTTGGAACCTCTCACACACTCACTCAATTGCATGAAACTTTTTTTTTTCAAAACACTCTACCTAAGACACCAAAATCTAACAGGAAGTGACTTTCTTTCATTTTTCAAACCCAGCCAATCAAAAAGCTACACTGTTTTACCAAGGCGCGCGCACGCACGCGCACACACACACACAGACACACACACACACACAGGTGCGAACACATTATGCTTAACTGAACACCAACCAATTGCTGCTTTAGTACAGGCCTACATAGGTTAGATAGATCAGATTACCTGTTCTGAACGATAGATGTCAATTTTGAATGCAGTGTTTCATTTTGAAGGAGATGTGAGGCATTTTGCATTTCATGTGTGCAGTTTTGGGAATTGTGTGTAGAGTTTTGAAAAAAGGAGACAGTTTTGAAAAAGTATGTAAGCAGTAACCTGCACACACACACACACATAACACACACACACACACACACACACACACACACACACACACACACACACACACACACACGTTTTCAGTTATATTAGCTAATAACACCTCCTCTTGTAACTATGTGTGAGTTAAAAGGAACCATAATTGACACCTTTTACTTTTGTTGCACCTGTTAGGGCAGATATACTTACACTACTTAGTATTTGAGTACATAGAGTTTGTTGATCTCATCAATATCCAGCATAGATGCAGTAAACATAATTAATAGTCTAATTAGTTAAAATAAGTAAAAACAACAAAGAGAAAACATCTAAGTCTGATGTAGTCATTGATTAAAAAACAAGTAAAATCAATAAAACTTAAGTGCAATCTTGCCTTTTTTCATCTCATCTTCCTTCATTTTAGTTGTTTTAATGAACATCATGTGTTTGATGTTAATTCAGAATCACCTTCATTCCTGATCACTTTAAAACAGGAATCTCTCTATTAGCTAATTGCCTAGTTTTTCACTCACTCCACCCTGTTACCTTCTGTCCCTCTCTATCTCACGGGGCTGTGAGGGCAATTAGGTGTTTTACTGATGTTCCAGTTTTACTGGCTTTGGAGCAACACTATAAACACTACTACCACAACACACTACACACACACACACACACACACACACACACACACACACACACACACACACAAAGTCGTTTGCTTTTCTTTTACGGTATACACACACTCTGGAGTGTGTTTCTACAAAACATGCATGAAGCTGGTAAAACACAGACATTCTCATTAATAAAAAGTACAATAAAATCCCAGATATTATGATGCTCAGTCAAGTGTATTCATAAAACCATGAGACTAGTTGTTCTCTCCATAGTTAATGATCTTAACAATAATTATGTCAACGGGTCCTTGGTAGAGAGGGTGGACAGTTTCAAGTACCTTGGTGTCCACATCGCCGAGGGTCTGACCTCAGCGATGCATACTGACTCAGTGGTTAGAAACGCAAACAAGGACACTGCCTTAGAATACAGCAAGTACAGTATTGATCCACAGTGGTGTCTTGTAATGATGAATGATGCACACAAACATGCAGTATAGATGAACACATAAGTGCAAAACAGAGGCCTGTAGAGAGATTCACGACAAAAAGTAGAGCCTGCTGACATGCAACACCAGCACATTCCCTGTCTTTCACAAAGACACATGCACACACACAAACTGACACACAGAGATTCACAAGACAAGATTCAACAAAGAGATCCTTGGTCCGCAGACTCTGCCCCATAGCTGTGAATTTCCTCCATAGTTCTTTAAACGTGTGTAACTGCATAAGAATGTCTCCGTCTTATAAAGCTGAAAAGAAATCTGTGACTGTTTTCTCGTTCCAAAGATAACACTGACCTTCCTGAGGAATTGCAGCCAAGAAGATGAACTTTCACAGACAGCATGGCACTTTAGAAACATTCTCACTCTGCCTAATAAGAAGTGTGTGTGTGTGTGTGTGTGTGTGTGTGTGTGTGTGTGTGTGTGTGTGTGGTGCGTGTGTGTGTGCGTGTGTGTGTGCTGGTGTGTGTGTGTGTGTTGTGTTTGTGTGCGTCTGTGAGTCATTTTGGCAAAACAAAAAGTATCCCTCATAAATCTTAAATCTCTCTCCCCCCACGTGTGTTCTGAAGCCTATCCTATCCAATCTGGTTAGGGACCATCTCACAGTTGTCTCCTCACCCATCCCAAAGGTCATCAACTCATCCTTCAGCTTCGGTTCAGGACCCCAAACACTCACATTTCTGCTGTCACCCCCATCCTAAAAAAAAAAAAGAAACTGGACACAACGCTAATATTATGAACAATTTCCGGCCTAGATCCAATCTTCCCTTTCTATCAACTGGAATGTGTCGTCGCCTTCCAACTCAGAGCACACCTCACCTCCAACAACCGGTTCAAACAACTGTAATCCTGTATCTGCTCACAGCACAGAAACAGCCCTCCCTAAAGTCACCAACAACCTCCTCCGTCTCTCCTCAGACTCTGGTCACCTCAGCATTCTCATCTTGTTGGACCTCACTGCAACCTTCAACACCATCATCAACACAATATCTCTCTCCTGCTTTGAGTCCTTACTAGGGTTGGGTACCAAAACGCATGGCACCGGTTCTGACGTAAAGGGTAGTAACTAATTTCGGTGCCTGACTTTTTTTTTTCAAGAAGCATCGCTGTATAGGATGCTACGTTACCTTACAGTTAGCTAGTAGCTGGATTAAACACAATGGTTAAAATGCTGACAGCTTACGTAACAGCCATCTGGTGCAAGTTTTTGTTGATTACCAGCGATTTACGGGTGAAATAAGTAATTGTTATAAGTTATTGTTATTACATAATTGCAAACCAATTTCTTCATACATAACTGCGACAAATCAGACATGATCAGCAGGGGTTCCAAATCCCTCACTAAAACCACTCACAACTTCTGCCTCACCATTGATAACTCCTTTCGTTCTCCCTAAGTGCTGTATCAAAAGAATGCATTATAATGCATTAATATTAGTAACATTTATTTTTAAAGATCAATATGTTGTGTGTGTGCCTTTACAAACATTGCCTAAAATTACATATGTGTGTGTGTGAGAGAGAGAGAAGAGACAGACTGGCTAACTGAGGCTGAAGGTAGGTGTTGATAATAGCAGTGTAGCTGAGATAGAGATAAAGACAAAGAGACAGGGAGTTTGACTCATCTTTTGAGTGAACTATAGATTAATGAGCTTCTTTGAGTAACTTTCCTCTGCTGCTGCTCCAAAACCTGCTCACACGTTTATTTACACACACCATTACTGAACATACAAATAGGAAACATAACGAGACAGATTTTTTGGTTTTAAAATGTTTTAAATTATATTTAAATCGTTGCATGGGCGGAGCATGCGCAACGTGAGAGGTCAAGGTTAAGAGCTATTCTGTGAATAATTTCAACTAGGTCCTGCTTTTTGTTGAGCTGAATGTTGTTATGTTTGGTAGTTGTTTTTAATGTTATCATGCAAGGCAATGTATAGCTGCACACGTTTTGGATGGACTCCAGGAAGAATAGCTGTGGCTATGACCCCAGCTAATGGAGATCCCAATATATCAAATCGTGGTCGCCTAGGGCTTAATTTGATCTAAAACGTGACTTTGTGTACAAAAAAAGTTAAAATGTAAAGCCATAAATTAAAGAGCACAATGTGTTAATCCCTACCAACTAAATAATGGGGGATAAAACAGAGCGGGATTGGTAAGGTGAAACAAGCAAAGTCGCAGGGTGCATGTATACAGCAAGATTCTATAATTTTGGATAGTAAGCTTAAAAAAAAGCTCCTGGCATTAAAAACAAACACTCTTGTGTCGTCTCTATCGAAGGGAGTGGACAAACTTGATATTGATAACAAACTTGGGATGCTTAATGGAGAAATGCATGACCACGCCACCCAATTAGGTGAACAGAAAGGACGCATTGACAAGCTACAAATAAACGTTGATCAAGCGTTGTAATACATCGACACATTGGAGAACTGACACCAAAACTAAAAATCTCAAACTTTTGAATGTATTGTAGTCAGAAGAAAGTGGCAAGGGGATTGTACCTTTTATGGTGAACCTAAAACAGGCTGAATGGGGTTTAACGCTACAGGAGACGGATGTTGAGAAGGTGCATCAACTAGGCCCACGCCAGCAAAAACCATGCAATCCACGAGGCATACTGTTCTGGGTCAAACAAAGTTACAAATACTGAAAGACGTTAATGCAATCAAAGCAAACCAGGCTAATCTAACCAAGGAGACAGAGCCAAAAGACAGTAAGTACAGAATAATTTCTGACATTTCTGCACAACTAAGGAAGAAACAGGATACATTCTGAGCTCTGTGGGAGAAATTGCAACAGAGGTCATTATATTCAGGGGAGATCTGAACAACATCTTTAGTTCAAAGGACAGTTCAACACCTACAAGAAAGGTAAACCCACCAAACAAACTCCTCAAATTTGTATTTATTAACTACCTTCAGGATTTATGGAGGACCTTACACCGTAATACAACAGGTTAAACATAGTACTTCTGACATGTGCAGAATAGCTAGAGTCAAATTGATTATTTGTTTATTTCAGGGACTGAATTAGATAGAGTTGTAACGAGTAAAATCAATGATATTGTAATATCTGATCATGCTTTAGTGACATGTGTTGTCCCCTAAAGAAAACATAACGTCTCACAGGATCTGGAGAATGAATCGGAGACATATGTAATGGACACTGACTTTCTGCAATATGTCAATAGCCACATAGATATATTTATAAAAAAAAATTTGAAAAGTGGGGATCCCCAGGACAGATCGGGTATTGACATAGTTTGGGATACTTTTAAGGCATACCTAAGAGGAGTTATGATTGGATTTGCATTTAAAAAGAAAGCAGAATTTGATAAGGAATTAGATAAAGTGAGAGAAAAGATAAAATTACTCCAGAGAACACACAAAACTCAAACAAATAGCAGAATTTATAAAAACTACAGGAAGGTAACTTATAACTGGACAGCTTGTTAATTAAGAAAGCAGGGCCACAGTAAATGGCCACTCTGGGAGTCAGTATTTGGTGTTATGGTGTAATGAAATCAGGGCAAAAACAAAGATGTGCGTTGGTCAGTGCACATTAAAGGCTTCCCAGGCACATGCCGTTTTGGAGCAATCCATCAATAAATGTAGAGAGCACACATCAACATCAGCCCTGAAACATCTTACATTTTAAGCCAAAGCAACAAAAACGGAGGCTGATGGGAGCTATGTACAATTTACTCATAAGCATGAAAAGTAGTAAAACGTCTTTACAAATTATATAAAATAAATGGACGAAAGACCTAAGGGTGGAAAATTGGAGAGAATGCTTCTCACTAACACACAAATTAACTACTAATGAAAATTTGAGACTAATACAGTTTAAGATAATCCATCCATCCATCCATCTTCATCCGCTTATCCGGGTCGCGGGGGCAGTAGTTCCAGTAGGGGACCCCAAACGTCCCTTTCCTGAGCCACATCAACCAGCTCCGACTGGG
>NC_045735.1:22904612-22946784 GCF_008692095.1 Etheostoma spectabile | reverse complement strand
TAAAAACATTTGGAGACCCTTTTGCCTCCTATCTTGATCTATCAAGAATTGCAGGACGAGTGACTGTTGGATGGCCCTTGCACTTTTGCCCCAGCAAATCCTAATGTAATTCCTGGCACTTCAAGCACGACTAAAAGTACCGTTTTAGTGACTTAGAGTCTTTACATTTTATAAATTGGCTTTATATTACATTGGTGAGAGAAAGATGTGTGATGCAATTTACAAGCTCCAAACCAAGTAACTACAATGGAGCCGTAGGAGGTATATATATTTGTCAATCCATTTTTTGTTTTCTTAACCCTTACTGTCTGCAGCATGTAAACTTGGGATTTTTCTGGTTTTGGCTGCCCATGTGTCTGCTTAGCATTTTTTTATATGTGCCTTTATGACGAGCCCATGGTTTTGTTGTAAGCGATCCATTTTTGTGACCCACTATTCGATCAAACCTGATGCTTTTTAGGGGGGGGGTGGGCGTTTTTTTCTGCCAATGCATTGTTGTGCCATTGATTACATCCCACTTTGCAACCCAAGTTATACAACAGATACTTTTCATTGATTTTGAATTGATTGCAATAGATCAATCAGTCTCATCAAATACAACCAAAGATTCGTTTTGTACCTTAAAATAAAGTCTGGTGAGAGCTGACCACTAACCCCGCAGAGTTCCAGCCCCCAGCTAGCTACATCCAGCCCCGGTCGGCACTGGTAAAATGCCGGTGCTAAGGACTCTAACTTAGGTTTACTGAAACCGGGCATGAACAGACCCAATGCAGCAATCAACAGCGGCCGTCCGTTAGGCAGTTCTGTGGTCCCCCCCCTTTCGCTTTTAACCGTCCTGTACAGTTATCTAATTTACCAGACAAAACAGGAATAGAGGCACAAATGACATACTACCATAAGTTATAGATGTATTAAACTGGTGCTGTATGTGAATGATCACTCTGTGAGTTTAAGGAGTGTTTTGCAATCTTGCTTCTCCCGACCACACACAGTTGTGTGGAGTCGAGTGTCGTGATTTTGGTTTTATTTTTGTCTATCACTACGCCCTTGTGTGTGTTTGTGTGTGTGTGTTGTGTGTGTGTGTTGTGTGTGGTGATGTGTGTGTGTTGTGTGTTTGGTGATACAAGGCAAGGCCACCTCAAAGTTCATACACGTCAAGGACCCTGGGACACACACGCACTGATACCACCACGCTAGCTCAGCAGAACAGCATTTTTTTGAGTCACACTCAGTTGTCGGATATTCGTTATTTGCTTCATTTGCATGCTGTATATGTTTTTCACTGTACATTTTTATACCTTGTTCCTTTATTGCGCTCCTGTCTGCACACCCATTTTTGTGTCTAGTGTAATTGTGTGACTAAAAGTTTCTCCTTGGTGCCAGGTATCTTTTTGGTTGTTCTAGTCCTCTACATGCATGTCTGGAGCAGCTATGGTTTCAGTCATTAATATTTGCTCTAGACCAACATGGTGAAACAGCTTTTGATAAGAGCGCTGAAAACAGATGGGAAATAATGAGATTGGGAGATGGAAAGGAGTATCTTCAGATGAATGGAGTGCTACTTAGCAAGCCATCGACTGATAACACTGTGGAGGAAGGCAAACAGATAGAAGTAGAACTATTGAGAGAAAGAGAGGAGAATCAGAAGCGATGCATGGTCGCCTTTATAGAATCGTAAACGTGTTATGATCCCTGGAATTGAAGTGTAGATTCGTCTCTGTTGACAGTGGCCACATGACGGTGCTGATACAAGAGTTGGTTTGCAGGGAGGTAGCTTCGTCCAAAGGGTTATCCCCACCACTGACAGATACAAGGGCTGGTTAGATTGGTGCTAGGCATATGATGTACTTTGACACCACAATTAGAAGTGCGCAGTAATATTGGTTCATACCTTTCGTTAGATCTTAAAGTCAACCAAGCAAGTTAAAAAAAGATAACCGCGCCCTTAAATCATACATAGTAGCGCTCACACATTCCTTTGCTCTCATCATGTTGGTGCAACACCTGTCTCTTTAACCCATGTGTTAGTTTTGACTGCTGCCTCAACCCCCATGGGACCACTTTTAGTAGCTCCGTTTGTGCCAAGGTTGAATTAAATATAAAAATAAGAACAAATTTTAATAAACAGAAGCCTTAGTAGACACTTTACTCCTTAGCTGAGACACCCTTTGAGCCTTGTAATGGTTGCCCTCGTCAACAACGATGCAGGAGCACCCAACTTGGCTATAAGAAATGAAGATTTCCCTCCCAATAAACGAACTGAAGAAGTTCTAACGCAACAATACGTGACAGGAGCACGTTTAGCACGTTTTAACTGAAAAGCAAATTAAACTATAACTGATCTCAATGCACATTAACCTAACTAATCCGATATTTGTGAGCTACTAACAAGTTACGCATGTGATAATTGTGAAGTAGTGATATGCTTTGTCCTGGTGACGTGCCGTATCTGACTACTGTAATCTTGATTGCTGTTAGTGCCTTCATACCAGACACACACCCACCCCACACACACACAATAATGTGTAAATAGAATTTTATCCTATGTGGGTCATCTGGATCCCGTTGACATGATAGTTTTCGGGCGAAAAAAGGCAATTATTGTTTACGTACGTTCCTTCTGTAGTATTTGTGTTTTCCTTTTCTACACACGGTACACTCTTTCTCCCTGTCTCACCGCCCCCCAGAAAAAACACACCACATCTACAATGCGCCCACAGACACACTTCAGTAAAAATATAAAGACCGAGCCAAAAAATGCTGACAACACACAGGATACAAACCTTGGGGAATTTCCTCAAAGTGAGCTAAGACATCCGTCACACGCATACACACGTGTACAGCACATTCAAATAACCAAGGTAACACACAACAGTCACATTCCCCATTGTAAATGATTAGTGAAAAACTTCCGAGCCAGCACTATCATCTAAGGTTTCATTCACGCACACACACACACACCCCCACACACACACACACACACACACACACACCACACCTACACACCACACACACCCCACACACACACCACACCACCACACAGGACTGGGGATAAAGGCTGTGAAAAGACAGCATCTAACAACCAACTGCTTTAATAGCACTATCACACAACCCAAAGCAGTGTCAACAAATATAATCAAGATCACATAATTCCTTGTGATCAAGTCAATGTATTTATATACAGAACATAAAGGGCTTGACACTTTATCAGAAAAAATCTTGTGTGACTTTAAAAAACTCCGCTTGATCTCGATCAAAGTCCTGTGCTAGAATGATTAAACACATTGTTTTTACTGGCTGCTTCTAAACTACTCTTCTCAACGTTTATCAGCCGACTTTTCCTTACTTGAGAGCATAAACCAATCATTTCCTGACGCAATCATCACAGGGAGTTCCCAATGTTAGCCAGTTGACAGATGTGCAAGGGCGACTTTTTAAGGCTTATGTGACAGCATGGGAGTAAGTTTATGTATGTTGTTTATAAAATATGTCTTTATTACTGTAACAGGCAGAGAATGATGATAAGGCAAACTGTTAGCTTGTTAACATTCACATCTTAGGTGAATTGTTATTGTTTCAATGTAAATTTTTAACATTTTTGCTAAAGTAAAGTGTTTCACTTCGAGGTAAAACAAAACAAACAAGAATTATAAGAATTGGTTGTGCCGATTTACTGCACGTCTTTCTAGCCTAGTACATACAGGAGAATGAAATGGAATGCAATAAAATAAAAACAACACCCCATTTCTTAATATCATACCAGCATTTGGACGTTTTATTACTGCCTTCTTGCCTTCTTCTTTCCGCTTCAATACTTGTTCGTAAGATACAAGAACTTTTTCCCTCCCTCGCTGGTATTTTTGAACCTTGACCAAACAGAAGTTAGTGCAGCTGTCGTCTCATTTTCATATCAACTTTTATTTTGTAACAAGCCATTTCCTTTGTCATCACTTACTGCTTTCTCGCCCTGTCGCTTGCTCGTCTCACTCATACTGCTGCAGCATAGCTACACTCTATGTACGGCTTCAATGATGTGAATTTAACACTGTTCCATTTGGTGAGTGGAAAAGTCCTCTCAACTGTTTTCTCTTCAAATTTTGTGATATTGCTTATCCAAGTGTGGTTCTAGACTCTATTATCAGAGCTATCAGGGAGCTTGTCTCAGAGTCCACTGAACAATTAAACCTGTCACAAACAAAAATTCGAATCTGAAAGTTTCAAAGGTATTTGATGGATACTACTTCATTTGTAGCATCCGACTTGAATTATGAACCTACCCCTCCATCAGGTATTTTTTTGTTTTGTAACACAAGTAAGAGGTGACCGTCAGGGGTCGTCCGGTTAAAACATAATCCTGGGTATTTCATGTTCCCTGCCAATAGCAACCATGTGTTTTGTGTTGTTAGTGGGTTGGGCGGTATTACGTAGGACCGCGGGGGTTTAAAAATAGCAACAGTATCACTTTCAATTCTGTCATTAAAAAATACATGGACTTATATAGGAGAAAAGGAAATATTATACATTTGAAATGCTTCGCAGCATTTTGGGTCCAACCTAATGAGAAGGGAGAGTGTTTAGTTAAGAGTGTTTGGTATTCATTTCTGCAATGGTGTCGGCACTGAGTCAACAGTTTGGTGACGCCGCAAGAGCCTTGCGTCATACTTTTTAAATTATATTAGTATCTTATCCAAATTTGGTCCACACTATGTTTATATCAAAGTAACTGGAACACTGGGTATTTTAGCCTCAGGGTCCAAGTAAAGTATACATAGGACACCTGCAGTGAAGTTAGACGGCAAGAGACGGACTTCTGTCGGTGATTTTCTAAGGGCCGGTTCCATCTTAGGCGAATCTGAACCCGCGATCATGATATTTTCAATTTTCATTCCAGGTACAGTATTTGAACTAACTATACAAGGTGACAGTACCTTCCCTGAAGCCGTGACATGGGTTTGCCTGGCTCTTTATAGTGCGTTCTTTGGTTCTTGGAATCTGATTTCCGAGGTCAAAGTCACTGTTTGGAACTCGGACAACCTCCGAGTCCCCCAAGCTCACAATGCCAATTGGATGTCCCGTGCATGTACAGAAGTGAAAGCGGTAGTACACTACAGCTCCCTTCTTTCTTATGTGTGTCTCACTAATTATCATACACACAGTCCCGTCCAACTTCTATCTGCGGACATTTTAGGCTGTTTGTTGAACAAAACAGCACAATGCGTTGTTATCAATTGGTATTGCAAACAATGACTAACCTGGCTAGAGCTAACACCACAATGAAACTATGTCACATAAATAGGAACACAGTTCAACTCGGGTGATATGTTATTCCCAGCTCGCGCGCTTCCAAGTTTGGAGTTAAGTTGACCATTAATCACATCCACAACGGAGCTCTGGTCCAGCCGTCAACTGGCCAATTTATACTGTCAATTTAAAGTGGGGATGCAGCGTAAAATGGACCCCTCCCACTTGGATTGCTTCGTGTTTTGACTGGCTCAGCCTGACCCTGGGCCGGTAACTTACTTCCCTGAAGTTTGATCACAGAGAAAACTGAAAATGGTGGTGAAGATGAAAAGAATTTCAGCGTTGAGAAGTGTGAGGTTAAAAAGTGGTGTAGTTAAGCAAGATGCGGTTAAATACCAAAATTAACTGACCTTTTACTTAGTGAAAGGTCCAAGGTTAATACCACTGTCACTGATAGGCAGACCAAACAGGAGGATATATGCCCAGGTGCACTACGCCATGTTGGTCAATAACCTGTGCTTTATGTCAAGCGGGTTTAAGAGGGATAGTTTAGGTCCTTGATTATTTCAACCCATACTTTCTAAACTCCTTAACTTAAAACGTATAATATGGCCTATAATTTTTTATTTGTTTGTCTTTTTTTTATTGTCTTTGTATGTAAAAACAGTATGCAAGTTTTAAAGTATATATAATCATATATTACTTGTTATTGTCAAAGTGACTATGGGGGAGGGTATGCTGTGACACAGTGACTCCAGTCATGGTGGTGATGGAAGGAGACAGGCAGGGTAATGTGAGCAGCAACTAGCAAAGATACGTAAAGGTCTTCAGGGCTGGATAGGCAATTTGGTTATATGAAATAAATAAAAACATATGGAAAAAGTTGCGATTTGTTTTAAATTGTGTAAAATAGAAATTAAGAAAACATCCACTATGTATTAATGTAAAGCCTGCTGAATTAGAATCTTTGTTACTTTTCAATGGTTAGTTATTGGTAATTCTATAAGTGACGATGTCCTCAGTACTACTTCATTTACCCTGCAGATGTGGCTCTACACGTCAGCAAACTGAGAGGCAGTGTGCAAAAACTCTTTAGTTGAAGGTCTTTAGCAACATCATATCTCTCATATCACAAAGGCTGATTAGGTTTGTATGTTTTTACATCTGTGTTTACATTATGATTTTATTAGTATATAAAATACTTCCAAAAATGATCTACGTGTCAACTCTTCACAAGCTCTCATAAGGCTGCTCCATCCCAAAGTATCCGGTCAAAATTTTGGTCCCAGTACATCCCTGCAACAGCTAAGGGGATCTGAGACTACTTTTATTGAAGAAAAGTGCACTGCAGCAATGCTAGAATTCCAGGCTACTAGTGCACAGTTGTCTGAGACTTCCTGTATGCTATCTTTCTTTTCTTTATTTAGTCTGAAATATGGATCGCTTGTCTTCAACAGGCTTTGCTTTCCTCTTCTTTCGCACACTTTAACTTTTCTTCATTTTATTCAGCAGAGTGTCCCCGCTCTGTTGCTGCGCTCATTGTCTCTGGCCCAACACTGTTTCAAGAAGTCAAGTTACACAATCTAACTAAGATATATTTCCAATAACAGACACTGTATCACTAATGAATGTTGCAGAGAGACTTTCAGCGCAAAAACACACTAAACACAAGCAGACAACAAGATTAGAGCTCACCGTCTCTCCTGTATGTTGCCCCTCAGCACTCTGACGTGTAGACCTCCCTCCCGACCCGGTTATAGTCCCCCATAAAACCATCCACATGTGGAAAACTATCCTCCACTCATGTGTGATATAAACTCTACAGCTTTAAATGACGAATGTCCTCTTCACCTTCTAGTGTTTCAAATACAATGTGAGTGATGATGCTAACATACCCCGAACCAAGAAAGTCAAAGCTAACTTTCCATTCAGCACTTCCACTTTCTTAATCTCTTTTCCTACCCGCAAGTGAGAACCACTATTACTGCTTTCGCTCACGATCCAATCCAAGTATTTGTCTCGCCTTGAAAGTTACTCGCCCACAGACACGCGTCAAAACTCCAAACCATTAAGTGCAGGTGAGGTGAAATATAGATCTCCGTCCACGGTCGACTACGCTTACAGGCGCCACACTTCTTATCACGTCGAGAGTAAATAAATTCTTTTCAGTCACTGAGAAATACCCCGCATAGTTCTATCTGACGCGTCTGTGCTATGAAATTCGCGGCGTCGCAAAACTTTTCCAAACTGAGTGATGCGCGCTCTCGTGGTGTGTGTGGTGTGTGTGTGTTGTGTGTGTGTGTGTGGAACTAGCGAGATGCGTCGGGAAGGTCAGAAAGGGAAAAAATGGACTTTAAAATACACGATGGTGTAGAACTTCTATCTATCTATCTTCTCTTATCTATCTAGCTATCTATCTATCTATCTATCTATCTCTCTACCTACCTAACTACCTACTGAGGAAACTAATTTTAAAGAACCCCTCAGAGGAAGCAGGAGGGTCCCACCGCGGAACTCAAGTCCAAGAGCGGAAAGTCTCTGAGTTACTCTAAACAGCTGACATGACTTCACTTGGATTCAATGACTGAGAGGCCATTACAAATACCATTATAATCCTATGGCGCATTAAAGTGTATAATGCATTTTATAATTACATTGACTGAATATAGCCTATATCTTTTCTTTTCATGGAATAACATCTTCAATAGTTTAAAGACCTTTGCCACGAAAAACTGTTAAAGACCCATCCGTTTGTTTGGTCCCTCACCTGTGATTATTCTCTCAATCACTCACTGTTCCAATAAGCTCCACACTTGTCTAACCAACACAGACAACAGATTGGACTCGTTGAGGATTGTAATAATCCAATTTTGAAATGGATTGCCAGGATCATTCAATAGGCACTTTGTAAGCAAAGCCGACAAATTCCAGACAGGCATTTATTTTTCAGGTAATTTTAGCAGCAAACAAAGCAATGACTTTAACACTTCCACTGAGTTTTATAACTGTTCTCTGACTACATGATTTCCCTCAAGGTACACTCAGTGGTTTGTTTCATTGCCCCTTTCAGTTTTGTATTGTTACTTTCCTCGCCTCACACTTACTGTACTTACTCATTTCTTGTCACCAAGTCCACGCTTACCATCATCCACAAGTTATTTAGACTTTATGGGATGCACTTGCCAACTTGAAGTTTTGCTGACACTGCACAAAAAGCCTTCCCATTACCCCCGCAATTGTCTGGTTATGCACCAGCTTTAACCTTAGAACCACTTAGGCAATGATATAGGTTTTTAATAGAGTTGGTATTAATTAAATGAAAACTTTAGACACATCCTCTGAGCTTACAAGGCATAATGCCCCCGGGGAATGGAATTTGTAATTACATGCATAATATCGCTGGGGGGCACAGATGTATCTGTACGCCATGATGCGTCATGCTGCACGCACACACACACACACACCAAACGACACACACCCCCACACACCACCACACACACACCACACACACACAACCACACAGCACACCACACACCACACACACACACACACACACACACACATCTGAAGCTCGAAAACTTGCCAACATCGCAAGGTTGTATACAAAATATAGCAATATCTGGACTAAAGTAGACAGTAATTTCACACTGAAGACAATAACTCACATAAATGGTAAAAGCAGACAGACTAGACATAAGCATAAGACGGTACTGTATAAGCAAATTTTTGATAATGCTTTATGGAGTTACAGTAAAGCATTATTACTATTCAGAGGATTACGTGGCATTATCAGCACAGAGATATTTTCTCTTACTGTTTTTACACTCCTGTCTTTTTACCTAGTGAGTGTGTGTGTGTGTGGTGTTCATGGTGGTGTATGTGTCGCAGCAATGTGTCTGATTGATGAACTTGCATTAGTCCTTCTCTTCCGAGGAGACTTCACAGTGAATATGACTACTGTGAGTAACCTTATGTCCTAATGTGTGTCTGTGGTGTATGGGGGCGGCCGGCTTGCTCAAGGCAGAAACATCACCACTAAATGAAAAGGCGCTGGTTTAATCCCACTCACTCAAGATAGGCCTTTTTATTGCTGAGGTTTATGAACAGAGCTCTGCAACATACTGGTCTGGTGCAGGGACACTTGCATCCGGAAGTAAGTATAAAATCGGCAAAATCCAAACAAGTTTTTATATCAACAATCAATATTGCTTAATCAATTTCACTTTAAAGATATGTACTTGACTTAAAAGTTCAGTTTCTGAGTTTGTCCTGTAACCGATTTCACTATGGGTTTGTGCACAGATGATCTGGGCAGAGGCAGATCAATATACTTCATGCCTAATTTGTTGGTAATATAAATTACATGGAAGGTATGTGTGAGGCTTATGTTGAGTGGGGACTGCCTACAATTATAAGTTCTAACAGATAGTTCCCCCACATCCATTGTACCTCACTTGTTTTCTGTTGTGTTTTGATAAATGATCCGGCCGTGTCTTTCAAAAAGTTTTTTACCCTTTTTTAACTTGCACTATCTGAACAAAAATGTGTACTGCAGGTATTTCTGGAAATCATTGTCTCAGGAAAAAAAAAACTGACTGAAAAATAAAATGTCTGTAAACAATGAATAATAACAAATGTGCAAATGTTAACAGGTGCACAAACCAATATCATCACTACAGGTAGCTTGGGATCACCTATACAATATCCCTAGTATTAGTTTGTTGTTTACATCTGCAGTTAACAATCTCATGCTGTTGTCACTCACCTGTGACTCTGCAGAATACACTTCTTCGTGGACTAATTCTCAGATTAAAATTTAAAAGTATAAAAAAAAAATTCTGATTTATTTTTCTGTGTCAAAAATGATTAAGACAGATCTCTCAAACCTGGAATTGTTCTATTGTTTCTTGCTTAATGTTTATTTTGCACTTAATGTGTGTGTTAAGCTTTAAACAAACAGGTCTTTTCAGAGTCCATTGGTGCTATCCAGACCCCACCACACACACACACCACACACACACACACACACACACACACACCACAACACACACCCACACACACACACCACACACACACAACCACACACACACACACCTATTAGGACCGACACCAATTCTGGGAAACCACCATTGGATCAAATCACTCAATTATAACAGTGTGTGTGTGTGTGGGAGTGTGTGAGAAGAACGATTTGTTATCATGCATGCTTGTGGCCTTTGGCTTACGTGTGCATGTAAATTTCCTTGTTTTGGCTGAGAATGACTTGTAGGTAGTTACCTTTATATTAACCAAAACTGTAATACAAACTTTCATTTTTTTTAAAGGCAAGTTGTGGGTAAAGTTCATTAAAAATCGTCTTGCTTTTAAAAATGAGAAACATCTTGACCCAAATTCCACATCCCTGCACAGTAAACTTCAATGTGCTCCGCCCACTAATGCCCAGTCACACATGTCAAAGGTGATTAGGGCAAAGAGCATTGTTCTCTTTTCTTCTCCTTTTTATTTCTTCTGCTGCCTATTTCTTCCTTGTTCTTCCTGTCTCATCCCCTATTACCTCTACATCCTCAATCCTTTGGTTTAATTCAGATGAAGGGGGATTAGCTTGGGTAGAGGGGGACATGACCTTGTGTGTGTGTGTGTGTGTGTGTGTGTGTGGTGGTGTGTTGTGCGTTTGTGTGCGTTGTGTGTGTTTTAGCGTGCGATTGTGTTAGAGTGCTGTGTATGCACTCTAACTCACATGCATGCTGCATTCGCACAATCCATCTGTGCCCACCAGCATATTGAGCAAATACTTTTGAATTTCAAGGATAGTGGAGCTATTTCATGGATTTGACAATAAACTCTTCTGTGCATGTGGACTCAGGAACAGTGTATAACAGGTTGATATATGTTGCCATGTTTTTGAATTTCCATGGTTGTTTCGATACATAACATAGATTAAAAAAAAAAATCAATCATATAGACTCTTAGATCGAATCACGATGCAACGGCTTACCACAAAATTACTTCCGGGGAGACAATGACAGTTGATTTAAATAGGCAAACTTACTTATGACTGTTGGCATTTTCAGCTCATTTAAAGATATTTAGTTAGTTCATCACGAGGTCTGCTACCATATCTTGACGTTCTGACGTTTCTGCTGTCTTATTTTCTGTCACCATATGCTTTTCTAGGGCCTTTGATAGACCAAATCTAGTGTTCCGAACGAAACGTCTCACGCCGGTTGGAACTGAGTGGTAGTTTTAGTGTTGTCGTTGTTTCCAACCTAACGTTAGTGAAAGTGTGACATGTTAATATTAATTGATGAGAGTATTCCAGCTGTTCCTCATCCTTGTTTGTGTGTGTGTGTGGTTGGTGCAGGGGTGTCAGACTGGGGTGAAAGGGACTAAGTACCCGGCCCTCATGTGAAGAGGAGGTGTGTATTGTTTGTTTTGCATGAATGTAGTTGCATCCCATACAATCAGCTTTAATTTTGGAAAAAAAGTATTATGGCATTATCATTGATGACCCTTTAACATAGCATTATATATTATGCTTACCTTATAATATATAAAAAAAAATATATAATTATAAATTCTACATACTTTACAGGAACTTCTATGAAAGGTACCAGTCTTCTTTGTGCTGTAGTTCGTGTGTGTGTTGTGTGTGTGTGTGTGTGTGTGTGTGGTGTTTGCTGTTGATGTGTGTTGTGTCAGATTATCAGTAGGTAGGTGTATTAAGCTGGCTTTGATACACAAGGCACAGCAGGATTATTATGACAAGCTTGTCTTTCTCTGTCCTCGGATTCTGTACGCTCCACTGACATTCTCTTGTCTACAATTTACTCACACACCTAGCTCGTACTGTAGTCAACTAGTATACATTAACACGCATAATCACACCACAGCCATGGCATTCTAAATAAAAGTACTACATACAGACACATTATTTTGATTCAGAGAAGTGCACACACAGGACAAACACAGGCTCTAGCACTCCAACATATACATTCCCTGACAAAAGTCTTGTCGCTTATCTATTTGGTAGAAACCTTTTCTATTAACCTGAGTTTTTAATTAATCAATTGGTGTAAGATAGCTCTATGAAAAGCTAAAACCCTCCCAAATGATGTCATGCACTGAAATAAATTAGTTTCACTAAAAAAAAGATTTATTATTTAAACAGACAGAAAGGTCAAATTTTGCAAGACAAAGTTTTGTCGCCTTTACATAAATTGAACAATTTACTATAATACTAACATATGTCATCAATTAAATAGTTGTGCTGGAGATTCAATTTAATATCTTGCATGACTTCCATGAGCTTGAAGGACTCTATCCATTGCAGTGTGGCAAGGATTCAAAAATGTATTGATGATATCACAGGAATAGCTAGAAGCAGTCTCATGCTCCCAGAGTCATCATATTCTTTGGTTTGGTCTTCCCATGCTTCCTCTTTCATCCGTACCCCACATATGCTCCATGATGTTCATGTCTGGTGACTGGGCCGCCAATCCTGGAACATCTTGATCTTCTTCGCCTTGAGGACCTTTGAAGTGGAGATGGAAGTATGCATGGAGCACCATCCTGCTGTGCAGAATTTGGCCTCTTTTATGGTTAGGAATATAAGAAGTAGCTAAATTCCTTGGTATTTGAGACTATTGATGTTGCCTTCCACCTGTAGTCTTTCGGCACCACCCCCCATACTGGATGTAACCCCAGACCATGATTTTTCCGCCGCCAACTTCACTGTTTTCTGGTGAATCTTGGATCCATGCGGGCTCCAGTAGGTCGCCCTGCATATTTCAGCAACTGTGGTGTAATTCAACAGAAGATTCATCTGAAAAATCCACTTCTTCCACTCTCCGCATCTATCCTTTAGCAGGCTGTGGGCCTTGGCAAATGCACACATTTTTCAATTGTCTTTTGTTTAGTTGCTGGCTTCTGTGGGCACTGATTCGACCATGGAGCCATTTCGAGACAGAATCCGACAAAACCGTTCGTTGGTTGACCAGGGACTTCAGGGGACCAGGTCTGGTGGAGCTCTGCTGCAGTGGAAAATGGCTGGCCTTGGATTTTCGCGAGCCACAACACGTCCTCTCGAGCAGTTGTCTTGCGGGGTCTGCCTGACCTTTGGCTTGTCAAAAACATCTCCAGTGTCTTCAAATGTTTTTTTAGTCCTCTCTGTACTTGACGCTGAGACACATTGAAGGGTGTCTGCCACATCAGCAGTGGATCGGTCTTCAGCTCTGGATACAACTTAGTCTCAGGGTAATCTTTGCATGTTGCAGATGTCTGTTCAGTGTGATGTGAAGTCTATGTACTGGGGTTGTTTTTATACCACCTGAGCCTATTGATCCTTATAGTCACGGTGAAGCTCATATGACAAGCGACAACACTTATTCTTTGCAAAAATTGACTCAATGGGCTTTTACCAACTGTGAATATTAGAATACTTTTGACGTTTCGTTTTGCACTGAAACATTATTACAAAAGCTGTTGGGATTAAAATGAGCTATTTCTTGTAATAAATCTTGATTAGAAATATATTTCCGGCACTTCAGGTCAATTTGTACACAAGCGACAAGACTTTTGTCAGACTGTAGAGTAGACCGTAACAGATGGAGCGTTATACTCAGCCTTGTAACATTATGAGTGTTCTAAAAAAACAATGCATAAGGACACAGACACACTTACACACACATATAAAGATTCCAAGAACACAAACACACATAGCTGTCACACATGAAACAGACATATTCACCTCAACACTGTAAAGCATGCATATGTCTATGTGTGTGTCCCACATAATCACACACACACACACCCACACCACACACACACACACACACACACACACAACACACAACACACACAACACACAGACACACCAACATGTCAAATACACCCCTTCCGTGAACAAACAAAATACGAAGCATACACAATCTCCCTGACAGAGCTGATAAAACTTAATTCCAAGCACCCAGCAGATTCATAAAATGCTAAATAAACCTTTATATGTCTTACAAGAAAATAAAATCTAAACTTTATTGTGTCTAAGAATTGAGTACCACAATAAAAGAATTTTGTCTCATGCACATACATTTATATAGAAATAATGATAATATGATTTTCTTTAACGTTATCTTGTGTTATCTATTAATGTCAAGGTTACTTTGTTGTTGTCCCTTTCCACATGTTTTGCCTGCACAAGAACATAGTGGGGGCTGGCATACTTCAAGATCCAAAATAAAGACTAGAAAATCAGCTAAATAATTGAGAATCTTTTTTAGTATGATGGTACCTAATCAGTCATTCTTAATATACACTCACCTAAAGGATTTTAGGAACACACAGGTCTCATAATGCAATTATCTAATCAACCATCACATGGCGTTGCTTCAATGCATTTAGGGTGTGGTCCTGGTCAAGACAATCTCCTGACACTCCAAACTGAATGTCAGAATGGGAAAGAAAGGTGATTTAGCATTTTGAGCGGGCGGTTGTTGGTGGCCAGACGGCCGTCTGAGTATTCACATCTGCTCAGTTACGGATTTTCACCCACAACCTTTCAGGTTTTACAAGAAAGTTGTGAAAGGGAAAAACATCCAGTATGCGGCAGTCCTGTGGGCAAAAACCGAGGTATGCGCAAAGCATTTTGACACACCACGACAACCTTGAGGCAGATGGCTAACACAGCAAAGACCCCACCGGGTACCACTCATCTCCACTACAAATAGGAAAAAGAGGCTACAATTTCAAGAGCTCATCAAATTGGACATTGAAGACGGAAAAATGTTGCCTGGTCTGATGAATCTCGATTTCTGTTGAGACGGCCTAGCTGAACATTGTTTCTGACCAGTTTTCCATCCCTTTATGGCCACCATGTACCACTCTCTGTGGCTACTTCCAGCAGGATAATGCACCATGTCACAAGCCCAATCATTTCAAATTGGTTTCTTGAACATGACAATGAGTTCACTGTACCTAAAAGGCCCCCACAGTCACTGATCTCAACCCAATAGAGCATCTTTGGGATGTGGTGGAACGGGAGCTTGTGCCCTGGATGGCTCGCACCACAACTTCCATCAACTGCAAGATGCTATCCTATCAATATGGGCCAACATTTCTAAAGAATGCTTTCAGCACCTTGTTGAATCCATGCCACGTAGAATAAGGCAGTTCTGAGGCAAAGGGGGTCCACCAGTATTAGTATGGTGTTCCTATAATCCTTTAGTGATGTATGTTCAATACATTTATGTAACATATTTTATCATAAACTTCTTTGCTGCAGTGGAGCACTCCTATCAATATTTTGAGGAAGTAAAAAGTGTTGATATGGCTCAAGCCATTATACTCAATTCACATTTATTCAAATGCAAGCCAGGGCACCAAGAAATGAATGAATGTCAATCAAAACAAACAAACACATTTTGTCTAGTTTTATAAATCGTTGTTGATGGTTGAAATCAGAAAATTCCAAAAACACATAAAGGCACAACCCAATGCCAGCCAGACCACGAAGCAACCTGCAGCACATTACAGACATTTTAAACCAATTAAGTTCAGTTAGAAATTAGAAATGGTTGATAAAAGTGTTTAAGAGAGCCCCTCATTTGAGTGAGCAATTATTTATTGACGTTAGCAAATAATGATAATGAATGGTCTTTGCAATTAGACCCCCATTGTATAATCGAATTTCCATGACATCACATGTTTAAAGAGTTGAAGAAGCCGTGAGTATGTAGTATACCCCTGTGGAACTAGACACTGGTGGTGATGTTGATATTGAAGAGGAGCTGAGATCTGATGAAGTAAGAGGACAAACTCTGGGTGATCCCAGACTGGAGAGCTGGAAATGAGAACTGGAAGAGAACGGGTTGAAGAGGGTTGCAACGATTCAGGCGAAAGTAGTGCAACGAGAGGAAAATATTTAATATTGACACAAAGGGTGGTGACCTCTAGCTCACCATAAAGTCTCGTCCCCTGTTGGCTAATGTACTGCAGCGGCCCGGGATTCCAGTCCTTTGCAGTGTTGTCATCACCAAATCTCTCTCCCCGTTCATGTCTACCTATTGTCACTATAATCAAGGGAAAAGCCCCCCAAAAATTTTTAATCTAAAAAAAATATTGACCGCAAGAATGTGATTGCTGTTTACAGCTTAACCTGGTTAATTTAAACGGAGACTAAACGCCCAATAATCACTTGTAATGTGAAGCGGAAGAGAGGAGATGAGGTAAATGACGTCTTTGCTGTGAACCTCCGCTAAGCTCAAATCATGTTTGTTCAGACTCATCTTGGCATCTGCCATTTATTGTGATGAACCCCAAAATTATTCAGCAACATACTCCTACAGCATAGTCATCAGGACTCAGAATCTGTAGTGATTTCAGGTGGTGGTGGAGAGGTTGGCGGTTGGAATGTAGGCATTAGCAGCACAAGGGGCAGGCGCACTCACAGTGCATGTAATGGTTAATTAAAGAGTGTCTGATTAATGGTTTCAGTGTGGGGAACAAAGGGGAATAGTAGTGTTAAGCTTCAACCAAGAGCCTCTTTAATTTTGAATAAATGATGAATTCACAGTTGAAGCCAAATGCAAAAACACAAAAGATGATAATAACACATGGCTAATTTGTGTGAAACAAAAATACAGACTCATGGAAGAAGCCTTTTTTCTTTCATATTGAGGTTTTTGTTGAATATTCCCCATTAAGGAGCTGTATGTTGCATTTGCACTGGTTCATGAAGCACTGGAGGGTTATGATATAAAAATTGTGATTGCATGAACCTTTAGGTTTAAGTTTTAACTTGCGCTTAATTTGTCTGATTAACTTGGCCAGTGTATCATGATATTATAAAGTCTACTGACATGGACATTATAACGTGTGTGTGTGTGTGTGTGTGTGTGTGTGGGGAGGGGGGGGGGGGCATCTATTGTTGTGTTTCTTATTCCCTGCAGAAGAAGAAATAAGCATCAGAAATGTCAAGTAGCCTCCTATGGCCTGTTAAACCTTTTGCTTGTTCACTGGTGGTCTGCAGATAATTTAGCATATTACGTGACAGGATAGCCTAATCTTGCACACACGCACACACACACACCACACCCACCACACACACACACACACACAGGCTGAGAGAAAGGACTACATTTAGATAGGAATCAGTTTTTGCTTCTCTTTTTTAGGTATCTCTCTCCTTCTTTCTCTCTCAAACTGTGTACAGTTGTTTGCTGAAAATGCATCTGAATGTATCTGAGCCGGATTGATCGGGTGTGGGATTCCTGATGTATACATTCATAAAATCCAGCCAAAACAAAGGGCATCCATTCAATTCACCTTAAACTTCTGACCAAAATTAAAACCCAACACAACACATCAAAGATTTAAGACTTTTCATGTGCACAACATTTTTTTCTGAAATTTTGTTCACAAAGCTCTAAATCTGTGTTAGTGAGCACTTCTCCTTTGCAGAGAAATCCATCACCTCACAGGTGTGGCATATCAAGTGCTGATTAGACAGCTGATTATTGCACAGGTGAGCCTAGGCTGGCCACAATAAAAGGCCGTCTAAAATGTGCAGTTTTACTGAAACCAGTCTGTATCTGGTGTGACCACAATTTTCCTCACGCAGTGCAACACATCTCCTTCACGTAGAGTTAATCAGGTTGTTATTGTGGCCTGTGAAATGTTGGTCCACTTCTCCTCAATGGCTGTGCGAATGAGTGTTCATACTTTGCAGTCACGTAATCACCATGGTACCTGGCGGGCAGAAATGGCGACGTGTGGCCAGCAAGAGGAATTGCAGCCTTGCAGATTTTCAATACTACAATCAATCAACTGTTTAGACCCATGTTACCAAAGTTAAAATTAGATATCATGAAAAGATTAACTACTTGGAACTTGTGATCCTTACATGGCCCCCGCTGATGTTTTTATTGATTTGAAGCTGGCAAAGTCTCTACCGAATTGACGTTTGGAGATGTTTACATCTATCTTATAGAGAATCTGTCACCTCACACAGCGAAAACATGAGAGCCTACAGAAGTACGGAATGACTATCTTTTTTTCAAGAGTAGATTGGTTAACAACGCTGTCGTATTGGAGGTGAAAAACATGAACAAAATAATCAAAGCGAAGGTGAATGTTACTAGCTATCTACCCGCTAACGTTTGCTAATCTCTTCTGTTGTGTGATGAAGTCTTCATCTGAATAGGTAGCGCTACACCCTGCCTACACTAAAATGTTATTATATAATGTATATCCCGATCAACTAAACCCATGCATCCCATGTGATTTTAACTCTGTGTGTGTGTGGTGGGTGTGTCAGTCAATCGTAGCGGTCTGCGTCTGTATAATCTGTGCAGCCATGTCAATGTGAGCCTGTATTTGTAAACATTGTTGCAATGCCTGTTATGTCTCGTTTTAACCATCCCCCAGGATTTCGCTGCCTTTTGAGATAGTTGCAGCCCAGAATGCCTGATTTTGCAGGAGCTTTTGTAAAAAATTGTGATAAAAGTTGCAACTGTATCTTTTTGGATGTTTGGGGGACTGACGAAAGGAACCGCCTGACCATTCCCAATTCCCACCTTTGTGTGTGGTGTTCGGGGGAGTCTGTGGACCCTTTTTCAATTTTTTCTAAAAGAAAAATGCTGTTTATTGCTTCACTCACTGCTATGAAACTTAACTGTGTCCTCCTCCTTGTGGGCTTACTGTGTGTGTGTGTTGTGTGTGTGTGTGTGTGTTGCGCGCATTTCTCTGTGTGTGTCTGAGTCTGTTGTTAGTTACGGTATGGCATCCATCGCACAACAATCCGCCAACTTTCTTAAAGTAAAACTGGCGACGTCCTGGCAAGATGATTATCTTACCAGTTTTGTTGCTAGGAGACTAATTTTCTTGCCTGCCCAGCTAATAGTTTTTGAAGTCACATGCAAGTATTATGGCAGGACTGGACACCAATCCTGAGCATCCCAAACATGCCCAATGGGTGACATGTTCAATGATATGCTGGCCATGCAAGAACTGGGAGTTTTCAGGTTTTAGGAATTGTGTACATATCCTTGAAACATGGGGCCTTCACACAGTCAGGCTGCAACATGGTGATGGTTGTGGATGATTGGTACACACAATCACCACCACAAAGTGAGTGTGTGTGTGTTTAGTGTTGCTTGTAGAAAGAAGCTGTTGCTGAGTCTTTTGTCCTGATGCTGTAGACTTGCAGCACTTGCCAGAGGCAGCAGGTCAAACGGGTAGGCAGGATAGGAGCAGTCCTTGATGATGCTGAGGCAGCAGGATGAATGGATGTCCTTCAGAGAGGGAGGGTACAGCCAATGATCCTCTGAGCATGTTGACCACCTCTGGAGCTTCTTCCATTTTTCCTCAGTGTAGAGTGAGAACCACCACTGTGATGCAGTATGTTAGGATGCTCTCGAGGGTAGAGCGGTAGAAGGTCTTGCAAGCTCCTTCCGTACAGCTCGTTTTTGTGACTTTTCATGGCAGCTGTGGTGTTTGCCATAGGAGAGGTTGCCAGAGATCATGGTGGCCACAGGTGAAGGTGTGGACCCTCTCCTATGCAGTCTCTGTTGATGTAGGGGGCGCAGATCGCCCTGTGCTTTCAGAGTCCAGAATGACCTCCTTGGTGTTGCTGTGTCCTGCTGTGCCTTGTAATGCCGCACAGCGTCCTGCTATGGCCATGAACTACTACAAAGAATTCTACAACTACTAATTTTTTCTATTTTTGTTATTGCCACTCTTATTCTAACCCCAACCGGCCCGTCACCACCGCCTACCAAGAGCCTGGGTCTGACCGAGGTTTCTGCCTAAAAGGAAGTTTTTCCTCGCCACACTGTCGCACTGTTGCTTGCTCTGGAGGAAACTATAGAACTGTTGGTCCTTGTAAATTCTGGAGTGTGGTCTACTGTAAATTGTCTTGAGATAACTCTTGTTATGAATTGATACTATAAATAAAATTGAATTGAATTGAATAAGCCAGGTTGTTAGCCAAGCACCACTTGACAATTCCAGGACCTTGTTTCTATAGGCTGACTCGTCTCCCTGGAGGTCCTAGGCTGTTGTGGTTACACGTAGTCTGCGGTTGTGAGGTTGGTTGGATCTACTGTCAATTCTCTGAAACACTGTGGAGACGGCTTATATTAGAGAAATTAACAATCAATTCACGTGCAACGCTCTGGTGGACATTCCTCGGCAGCATGCCATTGCACGCTCCCTCAAAACTTGCAAAATCTGTGGCATTATGCTGTGTGATAAAACCGCACATTATAGAGTGGCCTTTTGTTGTAGCCAGCCTAAGGCACACCTGTGCAATAATCATGCTGTCTAATCAGCATCTGATATGTCACACCTGTGAGGTGGATGGAGGTGGATGGAGTGCTCACTACCCACGATTTAGACGCTTTGTGAACAACATTTGAAGAATAAGCCTTTTGTGTACAAAAAGTTTTAGAGCTTTGAGTTCAAGCTGATGAAATGGGACGAAAACAATGTGTTGCGTTTTTAATTTTGATCAGTATATTTTAAAATATTCTCAAGGTAAGAATATACTGCACTGTCATCTACTTTGAGAATGACAGTTACTCACATCTTTTAGCCTACTAAAAAATCAAATCAACAAAATGTGCAATAGGAAATGCATGACTCATTTTTCTCACAGTGTGGAAATATATTGTATGACAGAGTAAATGTGTATAGATGTTAATCACCTGCCCCTACACAATGCTATATTCTCCCACCTTTTGAATCAGTTTCCAGTAGGATGCATTCTCAGTTGACTGCAAAATTTCTGCAACAAAAGTTCAGTGAAGCAGCTGAAATGCATTGTTTATGTGGCCACAAACTCTATGTTGCCTACGATGCGTACACAATTTTGTTGATTGATTGACTAACCATGACTCAAAATAGCTTTTCAATTATGTGCTTTACTGGCAGTAAATATTGATTGACCTGGTATTAGAGCCAACATCCTCCCAAAAAGTATAAAAACACAGCATATGTTGAGTAACTTTGTATAATTAAAGGCACACACTAATCTTGTCAAGTTCACTTTGCTGAAACTTAAGCAAAAATATGCATAGGAAGTGACTGCACTGCACCATCCCATGCTCTCCATTATTCTGAAAAATAATCTTAAATCCTGTATTCCTCTTTTGGCTTTCAGTTGAAACAGGTCAGTGACCTTATTTGCATTTAGTTTAACCATTTCTTTAAACTTTATTTTAAAGGGAAAGTCTTCACACAGTGCTCTACTTCAGATTCATACTTCTTTTAGTATATTCACAGCAAGGAGCTACTGTTGACCACTGTCCCCCCTATTGAACGCTGGGGTTTAATGCCTTGTTTGTGTCTGCTAAGTATCTTTGCCAAAAAGGAATCAACCCGATTATATCTTCTCAAAGGCCTTCTTCTCTCATATATGGTCACTGCTACCCAATAGTTAAAAATACCGTCACCATGGCAGCACTCTGAGAGACATGTAGATAGAGTGTGGGTACGTTATATATCAACAACCTTGAAGTGAACAAGCTTAAAATTGCAGGTAATCTGACTTCCAAAGGTGTACAAGAGATTAGCGGTCAGCAGGGTGGCTGACGTAAAGCTCTCTTTGGGAATCACTACTGAAATTTCCGGATCTTTTCAGATTCTAATTATGGTTGTCACGATTCTTTCAGAGTAGTTTTGCCCAATTTTTACTGCACCCAGTCCAACAGGGTGCTGGTCACCACCCTTCAAATGGATCATACAAATCCAACCAGGTGGTACACTGCACAATCAAAGAAAGGGAATGACATATCACGTGACCTCCTTCCATATGCCTTGAATGTGTGAAGTAAATTATACTTATAGTGCACCATTATTGCATGGAATAATTGATTGAATTAGGTTTTATGAGGTTGTTAGAGTTCCTTTTACACACATTACACCAATAGAGCAGCAACACATTGGACAATTAGAGATTATTTTTCACACCTGCCAATAGTACACAAAACTCTAAAAGGCAGGGATATGCTTGACCAAATTTGTCCAGCAATGTTACATGACAAACTAGAAATGGCACTTGAAGAGCGCAGACCTCCGACCTTGGCCCACTGCGCCACCTGAAAATACATACAAATCAAAAAGTCATTTCCTTGAAAATGATTATCATGTTTTTAGAGAAAAGTTTTCTTAAATGCTTCTGATATAGTAGACACACTACTGTATTTTTTTTTTAATTTAGCACAGCATTTAATAGGCCTACTGTGAACAAATAGTTTCATTTCATCATTTCATTCATTTTATATATTATTACCAATTTCACTCATTTTAATGACAATTTAATTTACAAACGTAGTTAAATTATAATTTTATGCAAGTTAAATTTTCTTTGGGACCTTTTTTCTTCCATATGCAGCCACTGTATGCATACACATTCAACCTGTGTTGTCCTCCCGGTCCAAAACTGACAAAAATTGACGTTTGACGTTTTCAGAAGTTTCACTAACACCCCCTTACTACCACTAGTTTTACACTTCTTTTTGGATTCTTGATTAATAACCCTCAGGTATATAGATTTATACCTAATATTTGAGTTAAAGAAGCAGAAATGGAATTTTTTGACTATAGGAACGAACAGATGAGTTAATGTCAGAATGAAAGTGATTAATTGTATTTGCAAAGAGTTTGTAAGAAACCAACACCCATTTTTTTTGTGGTAATTTGATTAAAAAGAAACCCTATTTCAGATTATACATTTTTAAAGGGATCAATTTGACCCGATGCAACAGGAGGGTTAAGAAACAAAAAAGAATGGATACACTGTAAGAAGAAAAACATTTAATTTACTGAACCTGCAGAGTAATATGATTACTTTTTTCCCCTTGCCTAATTCCATCTGTTGCTGAATAATAGGAAGATTGATACCTTTTGTCGTTTCCCACCCCTGAGGCAAACAAACTGGGCAACAACTGCTAGTGTTCATATTCCAATCATTTATCAGCTATTATTCATTCCCCTCCGGCTTGTAGAACAATGTGATTGGCACAAAATAAATACTACTGTAAATAAAGATGTTGAATCCTTCTTGCAAGCAGTCACACCAGCTAAAGGATGTATTGCTTGCCATCCAAACGCTGGCTGCTACACCATTTCACTCACTGCACCTTCAGGCACTCTGAATGAAAGCACCCACTACATTCACTTAGTGTATATTACATTTTACAGTATATTCCTATTCTTACATTCAAGCCCAGGGGGTAAATAATTTTTTGTCAATTTCTTTCCACAGAGGGGAATAAGTATCATATAGGTTGTTTTCTTTTTGGTGGAGGCAAAAGGAGAATATGGGCATGTGTAAGTGCCGGAGAAGAAGGACACTGTCTGGCATGTGAGACAGACTAAGGAGTGGATAAAACAAGTTTATGTCTGAGTGACAGAAGAAGGATAGAGTGATGCATATATTGATTGCAAACTCAAGATTCGCAAAGTGTATCTACATTCACTAAAGTACACTGCTGATTCAGCGGGGATGAGCAAACACTCTTGTCTTGCATGCACATATTCTCTGTCTTTATCTCTTTGCCTTTTCATCTCTTGTTCTCTCCAATCACCCATTTTTTCTTTGTTTCCCTCTCCCTTTATTATTCCCTCTACCCTTTTTATGGATGCAAGCTTAGTATGGATAATAAGACAGCATCCTCAGAATTTAGATTTTTTTTTGCTGCAGGGCAAAGGTTCTCTGCAGCAACCCGACGTATTTTGTGTCTTTGATCAAAGGAATCCAATACTTCCATCATCTAGTTATCTGGCTTGTTGTAACTGACATGGAAATATTTAAAGTGAATAGAAAGCCTTTCATTAGTAACTTTAACTTTCCTGGGACCTCACAGTCTTTTCTTTTCCTAAAACAAAACTTTTGTTATTTCTATAAATTATCCATGTCTCTTCATTGATTGAGGATGCATTAATTTCTTTTTTAGCCAAACAAGATGGCAACGTTGTCTGCCCGTCACTTGTTTCCAGGTTGAAATATCTCCAAACTGTTGGAAGGATTGCAATGAAATTGGGTTGACATTCAGGTTTCCATAAGATGAAACTGAAATGAATTTGTTGATCCTCTGACTTTATCTTTGGTGCCTCCACAGAATTGACATTTTTGGTTCAGAGTGCATTGCCTTAACAACAATTGATGGATGCTTACATTTTGGGGGCATTTTGGGCCTTTATTTATGTATGACAGTTGAGACATTAGGGGAGAGGGGGGGATGACGCAGCAGTAAACCTCTATATTGTGGGCGCCTGCTTTACAAGGTGAGCAGCTAGGTGCCCTGCTGTGACATTTTCTCTAGATATTCAAGGTCCCAAGAGGATGAATCATACTATAGATACTCTATGAGTCACTTTTATAGCTGACTCATTTCACTTAGTTTAGTTGAAAATGTATTGACACAGGCTATGAACTTTGTTTACTTTTTCTGTTCTAAGTGATCACATCACCATTCAATTTATTAAATTGTGTACAACATAAGCAATGGACCACAGTTCATACAACCGTAACACTCAGTGCTGATTCAGTTCAGTTTTAGAAAAATCTGCATCAAGCACTGCACATGAGGTTCATTTGCTTAGTAGCCACTTATTTTTAACAGTTATCAAATCATGATTGTTTCGTGGCTTTTGCGTATTTTAATAATATTTTGAGGACAAATCATGTACTGTAAATCACAGCTGAGGCGTGCTCTCGTTCACCAGTGAGGGGAGCTCCACTTCTTGAAGCCACTGAAGTGGTCAGTGACAATGATGCACATTTCATTCTGCATAGTTTAGAAAAACTTCTTTTTATTACTACACTTTTTCTCAGCAGTTCAAATGTTCAAACCACTTTAATTAAGGACCAAATATCTGCTAAAGTAACGACAGCTTCAGCTGCACTGTGTCTTGAGTGCTAATTAGCTCATGTTAGCAAGCTAACAACAACTAAGAGTGTAACCTGGTAATTTATATGATGATGTTTGAAATGAAGTATAACCTCTCCGAGCTGCTTGGTGGCCATTGACTCTGGCGCCCTATTTTAATGATCTAAGTGCACGGTTGAAACGCATGGCGTAGGTGCGTTTAGGCATGTCCAATTCACTTTGCTAGTTTGACAGCGGAAAAACGTTACATGCACCAGGCCCATGTTTAACCCCCCCTCCTAGGCGTGTTTTGAGCGTAACATGCAACAAACCAATCGGAGTGTCATCTCCATTCCCTTTTAAAGCCAGGCGCTTTCGTACCTTGGCGCGTTGCTTTTATGATGGCGGATTTACATATTTTAAGGGTTTTGAGTCCCTGCAGTACTTTAATATTCTCACTCACTCACGAAACTTGGTACACACGTGCATGTCAAACATACATAAAATGCCATTGGGCCATACCATAACCCAACAGGAAATCCGCCATTTTTAATTGAAAGTGTGTCAATTTTGGCTATTTCCACATGTGATACTAGTAACAAACTCCTCCTAGATTTCATCCGATCAACTTCAAATTTGTTTTGCCATCTTAGACGTTAAAGATGAAAAGTCAAAACTTTTCGTCATAGGGCATGGCTGTGGGGGGGCGGCCATTTTGTGCGTTTTTCCATAAACAGGAAGTGGGTGTTACTTGAGTGTACATTGTCCAATTTATATTGTATTTTGTGATTGCCGCTGTTCACCTTCACTCACAATCACGAACTGCATACGTCCACACGGAAGTAATACAATACGCTTTTCAAAACAAAAGCACACCGTTTATTGCACACTCGACATAGATATTTTTTCATTTATTTTGTACTTATGATTAGCCTCACGCGGGCCGGACAGGGACGCACAAAGGGCCGGATATGGTTCCGGGCCGTAAGATGGCCAGTCTGGTGTACATTGTCATATCTGCTTGAAATTTCCCAAAATCACCAAGAGTCTAGGCTTGAGCACATCTACAGGCCAATTGGACTTTTGGCCATAGTGCCACCAACTGGCAACAGGTCACTTGTGATACTGAGTTACCCCTATACCCCCCACTCATTCAGGTCACGCCCCGATTCATAACATTTGAACAGTTTAGGGTAGAGTCATGTGTGAGGTTTCATTAACTCAGCAAGTGTTCCTTCTTCATTGGTGATGCTTTGGCCTGCCATTATGCTTAAGCCACGCCCTTTCCTACTTATGACCCGTTATTTACTGACATTATTGTGTGACATATCATGTGAACGCAGCAAGAGTTGATTTTTATTGGTCATGGTTGGGCTGCCCCATGTGCCTAGCCACGCCCCATTTCTCCGCTAATAAACTGTATGACATAGAGTCTTGTGTGAGGTATGTTGAACTTAGAGCAGAGTTCCCCTTTTCATTGGTGACGATTTGATGTGTCTGAGTGCCGTGCAAATGCTGTTGCATTGAGCAGCGTGCACCAGTACTCCAATGCGCAAAGATTAGGGAGGCCCGTCATTTTTATTTGTAATCTTTTGGATTGTGTGCTGCGCAGGTGTATTAGCTATTTAAACGATTGGGGTGGGATGGGAAATTAACAACCGCGACGGTCTAAAATAGCAAGACACTTGCATCGGTTATGTGCTGTGCTGCGCCAGGTGCAAGATAGGGCCCTGATGTCTGTTAAACTTTGTCCCATTATGCGGTGTATATATGTTTTTTCTGACTTTTCTACCTTTCCTTGGATCCGTTCTTCCTTCTTTCTATTTCCTCACATGTATTTTCATAACCCACAACTCTTCCAACATCATACCTTTTCCTTCCAGTTCTTCTTCCCTCCTTCTAATCTCTGTTTCCTCTTCGGTACCTTTTGTCCCCTTATGCCTCCTTCTATCTGTTCTCTCTCTCTCAACCTCACCTCTCACAATCCTTTACCTCCTTCTCCTCCCTCCCATTGTTCCGCTCCATCCTCATACCTTTCATCCCGTCCCTCTGTGCTCTGCCTCCTCCCTCTTTCCTCTGTCCTCTAACATCTCTCGTTTTTTAATTTCCCCGGCAGACAGCTCCAATCGGTCCATTTAGTCTCAGGCTTTTTATAGGGAGCGATTAGAAGGCCACTCTCTACACTGCTAAAGTGTACACACAGACACACACACACACAACACACCACACACACACACACAGCTGGCACCTACAAGATAAATCAATGTATTTGAAAAGTATTGTATGTTTTAAAATAGAATCTACATCCCCACATACCCACTTTGTCAAACAGTGGTCGAAGGAACGCACTGTGACTATTCTTATCCAAACATTGTTAGCTGAGTTATGTCAGTAATTAATATTTGGTGTTATGTTAGGTGTTTGATTTAGATCCAAATATGTCTGTTTCAATATGATGCCAGCTGAATCAATAATACAGAAACAGATATTTCCATCATAATGAAGCATGGATTTTGAGTCATAGCTACAGTATTTCTATAACATCCAGTTGGACCCATCACAGCTCCCCTAACACAGCTGTTGATTCATTTCAGGGGCTTTAGGGGATTTGAACTAAGTATAAATTATCTAGTTAAAGCGTGTGATGATTTATCAAGCAACACATGGCAGATTGACAAGGAATAGCAACATATTAATCTTCAAGTGAAGCTTAAAGTAATCCGGTGATCAGGTAAAAAAAACAGGATTGAAAAAAGGCATCATGCACTTATGTAAAGTGCCCTTTAATTGGTGTGTGGGAAACAAGGCCATCACAGCTGTCTTACCACTACATTTAAATTAAACTGATATCCAATGCACTTGAGTACGAACAGAATGTGTCTTGTACTATAAATGTATAGCTCATGATACTAATTTTTCAGACTTTTAGAGTTGCCATGCAGCAAAAAAGTATAGTTTATGTAATGCTGGTGAATCCACAATCTGTGCAGTTCACTCTAAATCATTTAATCCAACTTGTACAACACAAGATTATGATACGGATAAAAGTTCACTCCATTCTAATTCTGCATTCTTGCTGCACTACTGCAGATTGCGATAAAATCTTATTTAGATTAGATGAAATGTGTACTGCTACCTCCCTGCACCTGACATAGTATAACATAGGTTTCCAGGGAGGAAATGTTTGAATGAAATGTGTGTGCATGTGTGTGAGCGAGCGTTTAAACATCCAAAGGTGTCATCAAACTCCTATTTTCCAGATTACAGCAGAGTACATGTGTCTAGTGTTTGAATAAGAATGTCTTAAGCATATAAACTGCTTTCTGTGTGTATATTGTATTCAGTGCACACACCACACACACACACCCACACACACACACACACACACACAACACACCACAACCCACCCACACACACACACACACACCCACACACATTACATTATGCCATAATTTCTGTGTTATTCCTCCAAATGGTGGTGTGAATAAACATGAATGTGTCCTTTCCCGCCCAGCAGGCAACTACTGCGGTACACAACATCACACTCTGCTCTTTCTGCTAGGACAACAAGGCCAGACTTGAAAATGCATGCACTTTGAGGGAGGCTTTAGTTTTCTGTTTGAATATTATGTTTTCCAGTGTGTAGACAATTGCAAACTTGAGACAATTGCAAACATATTCTTTAAGTTAAAAATGTTATGCAAGCTTTGGAGTGCTATGCCCATTCTCATCCAGATACGACCACATGGTTGATCATGCAAGCAGCTCATATCGATCGACAATTTCTCTCAGGCAGCGACTCTTGCGGCTGTAGTAATTATCGCAAGAGCAAACGAGGAAGTGAGGTGACTAAGTATCAGAGCACCCAATTCAGTGTTTGGAGCAGTTTGGTAGATCTCCATTGCACCTTACACGTGTCAACATGCTACAACACAACTCGGTCAGTAGCGTTTTTTGGCACAGGTGAACAGGCAGCCGTCCAGCACCATTTTTTCATGACACATGGGTAACAGAATCCTCAAAGCGTTTTTCTACTGTATTATCGATAATTTCTTTCGCGTGGGAATTGGCAAATTGGCGCCCCTGCTTGCTGTGAAGGTATGTACACAGAGTGCTGTTTGATAAGGGGAGGGTGGAGCGGGGACAGTTCACCTCTGGGTTGAACGGTTGCTGGACATAGTCGCCGATACCGGGATGTTTTGCTATACTGAGCACCCACAAAGCTGATTGCGGTTATGTGTCAGCTAAACTTTTCATCTCCAATCCTATCCTGAGTGAAAGATAGCCTACATTACGGCTTTAATATTGAGTAAATAGCGTGTGTGTTTGGGTCGGCCAGCTGATATGCATACATTTTTTGACTCGCCTTGTGTGTAATTCAATGTAGAACCACCACCAACTCTAGTACCCATCTGTCATTGCAACCCAAAACTACACAACCAAACATGTTGCAATGGGAATGTGATCTGAAGTTGTGGAAAAAATGTAAGTTTCCCTGACGTTATTGCATGTAGCAGTGTATGTAAATGTTGCTGCCCAAGTGTTGACGACTGTGCCATATGCCTGTGTTGATGTCAACCTGTGTTGAGAACACTAGACTTTCACTCAGGAGACTGGGGTTTGTGTCCCATGGAAAACCAAAAGTCAACTGTCAACTTGAAATTGATCGAATTTTACAAACCTTTGTCTGTGACGTCATGGAACGTCTTTGTTTTAGTTTGCTTTACGTGACTCATTTAAAACTCATCCCTATGTTTAGTATTTGTGTTGCCTAACTTAACTATTTCTGTTTCACTACATTTATACAGTTTAAAACTGCCTACGTTACTTTAAAGAACTGCCACCGTGTGGCAGTAACCAGAATGTTTGTAGTGTCAATTTGCAATCCTTGGAAATCAAACTATAAGGTATGAGGATGTGTTAATGTGTCAGTAAATGTGTGATTCTCTTGGTTTGACTTTATCATACTTTAACTGCCCCTCCTTATTTTGCAATCATTTTTCCTAATGCTTACTTTTGAGTTAGTTAAGTTTACTGAAGTTACACTTTTCTCATTTCAATCAGTTTCTTTCTTGTCTACTAACCTTTCCTTCTGTTACCTAAAACACCCCACATACTCTGCAAATGCTAAACAGTGCTACTGTTTATCATACAACTGTGATTCACACTGAGTGATGGCTGGCATTTTAACAATAACATCAGTTTTCTACTTTGATCATTAAATGATGACCGTTGATCCAATAATACCACACACTTTGTCTCATCTTTTAGCACTAGGCTGGCTATGATTTACTTTTCTCTCTGGATTTATACTTAATGAAGATGCCTTATATTCACTCAGTTGAAAATCTGAGAATAGAACATGATTGCTTCATTCTTATAAATAAACCAATTAATGGAGAAATTGGTGAGATTTACTAAGTATGAGTTTACATTAATTTTAGTTAATGTTGCTGTTGTTGTTACAGGAGATTGGTCAGGAACATTTTGTTGTTCATGATTGTTGAATGGGAATATCAATCCTTGTCTGCAGTGACATTAAATCCCCCTTTCTTCTCTCCTTCTTTTCATTTCTCTCTTTCTGGTCATTGTCACTCATTAAGCGGTCCCCACAGAGTAAGTTAGTGATGTGTTAATTTGAGTTAGAAAAAAAATCGTCTGTCTGTCTTCTGTCTGCATATGTGCGGTGCCTGGTCCACGCCAACAAAAGAGCTGCTACATAAGCAGAGATACTTCAACCACACCACCGCACACAGACTCAGTTTATTAATTCCAGCTGCACTGGTGCAACAATCTGACTAGTTCTGTTAAAACTAAAGCAATTATCTTCAGGGCTCTCCTTGCGTCAGCCTTGAACTCAGCACAACGTACCATTGAGGAGCACGCTGCCCTGTATACTTGTATGTGCACTTTTATATTTTTTTTCCAATTAGGGTTTATTTGAACTGGGAGGTAGGTTATTATATGATTATGCTGTCCAATAAACTGACAGTGATTTAGTGAAGTGCAAACAACATCATCCTGGAAGGAAGCAAGAAGGCTGCTTAAACACCGAACCAGTTTGAGAAAGTTCATAATCTAGTTGGATATTTTATTCTCTCTAATCTTGAAATTAAACATTCTTTGAGAGAAGGATTTTTCTGTTAGTATAATTAGATAACCAAAATCCTATTCAGTACTCTCCCAATTCTTCTTAATTCCTTTCCAGTACCAAAACGCTTGCATAAGAGTCACACCATATAGGTTACATTTTAACATCTATCTGGTTGTTAAGGTACTCTAGTAATATATGTATGGTCATTATCTTAAACTGGTACTGGTGCTGGAAGGAGGGTTCGGCCGATAGTCGAACCTCGGATTGAAGAGGAACAATGCGATTCCGTCCTGGTCGTGGAACACGATCAGATCTTTACTCTCGCAAGGATCTTGGAGGGGGCCTGGGAGTATGCCCAACCAGTCTACATGTGTTTTGTGATCTGAGAGGCGTATGACCGGGTCCCCCGGGAGAAATTGTGGGAGGTGCTGCGGGAATTGGGTGAGGGGGTCCCTTCTCAGGGCATCCATCTCTTGTATGACCAAACGAGAGCTGTTTTCCGGGTTCTCGCAGTAAGTCGGACTCGTTCCAGGTGAGGTTGCCCTCCGCCAGGCTGCGCTTTGTCATCATCCTGTTTGTAATATTTATGGACAGGATATCGAGGCGTAGTCGGGCGGGAGGGGTTGCAGTTCGGTGGGCTCGGGATCTCATCGCTGCTTTTGCGGATGATGTGGTCCTGATGGCATCATCAGCCTGTGACCTTCAGCACTCACTGGATCGTTTCGCAGCCGAGTGTGAAGCGGCTGGGATGAGGATCAGCATCTCTAAATCTGAGGCCATGGTTCTCAGCAGGAAACCGATGGAGTGCCTTCTTCAGGTAGGGAATGAGTCCTTACCCAAGTGAAGGAGTTTAAGTACCTGGTTCTTGTTCGCGAGTGAGGACCATGGAGCGTGAGATTGGTCGGAGAATCGGAGCAGCCGGTGCGGTATTACATTCCGTTTATCGCACCGTTGTGACGAAAAGAGAGCTGAGCCAGAAAGCAAAGCTCTCGATCTACCGGCAATTTACGTTCTTACCCCTCACCTATGGTCATGAAGGCTGGTCATGACCGACAGAACGAGATCAAGGGTACAAGCGGCCGAATGGGTTTCCTCAGGAGGGTGGCTGCGTCTCCTCTAGATAGGTGAGAAGCTCAGTCATCCGAGAGGAGCTCGAGTAGAGCCGCTGCTCCTTCTCGGTTGAAAGGAGCCAGTTTGAGGTGGTTCAGCATCTGGTAAGGATGCCTCCTGGGCGCCTCCCTAGGAGGTGTTCCAGGCACGTCCAGCTGGGAGAGGCCTCGGGGAAGACCCAAGACTAGGTGGAGAGATTATATCTCCAACCTGGCCTGGGAACGCCTCTGGATCCGCCAGCCACCCTCCTGAGGAAACCCATTTCGGCCGCTTGTACCCTTGATCTCGTTCTGTCGGTCATGACCCAGCCTTCATGACCATAGGTGAGGGTAAGAACGTAAATTGCCCGGTAGATCGAGAGCTTTGCTTTCTGGCTCAGCTCTCTTTTCGTCACACGGGCGATAAACGGAATGTAATACCGCACCGGCTGCTCCGATTCTCCGACCAATCTCACGCTCCATGGTCCCTCACTCGCGAACAAGAACCAGGTACTTAAACTCCTTCACTTTGGGTAAGGACTCATTCCCTACCTGAAGAAGGCACTCCATCGGTTTCCTGCTGAGAACCATGGCCTCAGATTTAGAGATGCTGATCCTCATCCCAGCCGCTTCACACTCGGCTGCGAAACGATCCAGTGAGTGCTGAAGGTCACAGGCTGATGATGCCATCAGGACCACATCATCCGCAAAAGCAGCGATGAGATCCCGAGCCCACCGAACTGCAACCCCTCCCGCCCGACTACGCCTCGATATCCTGTCCATAAATATTACAAACAGGATGATGACAAAGCGCAGCCCTGGCGGAGGGCAACTCACCTGGAACGAGTCCGACTTACTGCGAGAACCGGAAACAGTCTCGCTTTGTGTCATAAAGAGATGGATGCCTGAGAAGGGACCCCCTCACCCAGTATTCCCGCAGCACCTCCCACAATTTCTCCCGGGGGACCCGGTCATACGCCTTCTCCAGATCCACAAAACACATGTAGACTGGTTGGGCATACTCCCAGGCCCCCTCCAAGATCCTTGCGAGAGTAAAGATCTGATCCGTTGTTCCACGACCAGGACGGAATCCGCATTGTTCCTCTTCAATCCGAGGTTCGACTATCGGCCGAACCCTCCTTTCCAGCACCAGTACCAGTTTAAGATAATGACAATACTATATTATACTAGAGATACATTAACACATCAGATAGATGTTTAAAATGTAACCTATATGGTGACTCCCTTATGCACGCGTTTTGGTACTGTAAAGGAATTAAGAAGAATTGGGAGAGTACTGAATAGGATTTTGGTTATCTAATTATACTAACAGAAAAATCCTATTCTCTCAAAGAATGTTTAATTTTCAAGATATAGAGAGAATAAAATATCCAACTAGATTATGAACTTTCTCAAACTGGTTCGGTGTTTAAGCAGCCTTCTCTGCTTCCTTCCAGGATGATGTTGTTTGCACTTCACTAAATCACTGTCAGTTTATTTGGACAGCATAATCATATAATTAACCTACCTCCCAGTTCAAATAAACCCTAAATTGGAAAAAATATATAAAAGTGCACATACAAGTATACAGGGCAGCGTGCTCCTCAATGGTACGTTGTGCCTGAGTTCAAGGCTGACGCAAGGAGAGAGCCCTGAAGATAATTGCTTTAGTTTTAACAGAACTAGTCAGATTGTTGCACCAGTGCAGCTGGAATTAATAACTGAGTCTGTGTGCGCGTGTGTGTGTGTTGAAGTATCTCTGCTTATGTAGCAGCTCTTTTGTTGGCGTGGACCAGGCACGCACATATGCAGACAGAAGACAGACAGACGATTTTTTTCTAACTCAAATTAACACATCACTAACTTACTCTGTGGGACCGCTTAATGAGCTGACAATGACCAGAAAGAGAGAAATGAAAAGAAGGAGAGAAGAAAGGTGGATTTAATGTCACTGCAGACAAGGATTGATATTCCCATTCAACAATCATGAACAACAAAATGTTCCTGACCAATCTTCCTGTAACAACAACAGCAACATTAACTAAAATTAATGTAAACTTCATACTTAGTAAATCTCACCAATTTCTCCATTTAATTGGTTTATTTATAAGAATGAAGCAATCATGTTCTATTCTCAGATTTTCCAACTGAGTGAATATAAGGCATCTTCATTAAGTATAAATCAAGAGAAGAAAAGTAAATCATAGCCAGCCTAGTGCTAAAAGATGAGACAAAGTGTGTGGTATTATTGGCATCACTAGGTCATCATTTAATGATCAAAGTAGAAAACTGATGTTATTGTTAAAATGCCAGCCACTCACTCAGTGTGAATCACAGTCTGTAATGATAAACAGTAGCACTGTTTTAGCATTTGCATGAGTATGTGGGTGTTTTTAGGTAACAGAAGGAAAGGTTAGTAGACAAGAAAGAAACTGATTGAAATGAGAAAAGTGTAACTTCAGTAAACTTAACTTAACTCAAAAGTAAGCATTAGGAACAACTGATTAGTCAAAATAAGGAGGGGCAGTTAAAGTATGATAAAGTCAAACCAAGAGAATCACACATTCTACTGACACATTCAACACATCCTCATACCTTATAGTTTGATTTCCAAGGACTTGCAAATTGACACATACAACCATTCTGTTTACTGCCACACGGTGGCAGTTCTTTTTAACGTAACGTAGGCAGTTTTAAACTGGTATAAAATGTAGTGAAACAGAACTAGTTAAGTTTAGGCAACACAAATACTAAACATAAGGGATGAGTTTTAATGAGTCACGTAAAGCTAAACTAAAACAAAGACGTTCCATGACGTCACAGACAAAGGTTTGTAAAATTCGATCAATTTCAAGTTGACAGTTGACTTTTGGTTTCACATGGGACACAAACCCCAGTCTCCTGAGTGAAAGTCTAGTGTTCTCAACACGTGTTGACATCAACACAGGCATATGGCACAGTCGTCAACACTTGGGCAGCAACATTTACATACACTGCTACATGCAATAACGTCAGGGAAACTTACATTTTTCTCCACAACTTCAGATCACATTCCCATTGCAACATGTTTGGTTGTGTAGTTTTGGGTTGCAATGACAGATGGGTACTAGAGTTGGTGGTGGTTCTACATTGAATTACACACAAGGCGAGTCAAAAAATGTATGCATATCAGCTGGCCGACCCAAACACACACGCCTATTTACTCAATATTAAAGCCGTAATGTAGGCTATCTTTCAACTCAGGATAGGATTGGAGATGAAAAGTTTAGCTGACACATAACCGCAATCAGCTTTGTGGGTGCTCAGTATTAGCAAAACATCCCCGGTATCGGCGACTATGTCCAGCAACCCGTTCAACCCAGAGGTGAACTGTCCCCCGCTCCACCCTCCCCCTTATCAAACAGCTACTCTGTGTACAATACCTTCACAGCAAGCAGGGGCGCCAATTTGCCAATTCCCCACGCGAAGAAATTATCGATAATACAGTAGAAAAACGCTTTGAGGATTCTTTTTTACCCATGTGTCATGAAAAAATGGTGCCCTGGACGGCTGCCTGCTTCACCTGTGCCAAAAAACGCTACTGACCAGAGTTGTGTTGTAGCATGTTGACACGTGTAAGGTGCAATGTAGCATCTACCAAACTGCCTCCAAACACTGAATTGGGTGCTCTGATACTTAGTCACCTCACTTCCTCGTTTGCTCTTGCGATAATTACTACAGCCGCAAGAGGTCGCTGCCTGAGAGAAATTGTCGATCGATATGAGCTGCTTGCATGATCAACCCATGTGGTCGTTTTCTGGATGAGAATGGGCATAGCACTCCAAAGCCTTGCATAACATTTTTAACTTAAAGAATATGTTTGCAATTGTCTCAAGTTTGCAATTGTCTCACACACTGGAAAACATAATATTCAAACAGAAAACTAAAGCATCCCCTCAAAGTGCATCGCATTTTCAAGTCTGGCCTTGTTGTCCTATAGCAGAAAGAGCAGATGTTGATGTTGTGTACCGCAGTAGTTGCCTGCTGGGCGGGAAAGGACACATTCATGTTTATTCACACCACCATTTGGAGGAATAACACAGAAATTATGTGCATTAATGTAATGTGTGTGTGTGTGTGTGTGTGTGTGTGTGTGTGTGTGTGTGTGTGTGTGTGTGTGTGTGTGTGTGTGTGTGTGTGTGTGTGTGTGTGTGTGTGTGTGTGCACTGAATACATATACACACAGAAAGCAGTTTATATGCTTAAGACATTCTTATTCAAACACTAGACACATGTACTCTGCTGTAATCTGGAAAATAGGAGTTTGATGACTACCTTTGGATGTTTAAACGCTCGCTCACACACATGCACACACATTTCTATTCAAACATTTCCTCCCTGGAAACCTATGTTTATACTATGTCAGGTGCAGGGAGGTAGCAGTACACATTTCATCTAATCTAAATAAGATTTTATCGCTAATCTGCAGTAGCTGCAGCAAGAATGCAGAATTAGAATGGAGTGAACTTTCTTATCCGCTATCATAATCTTGTGTTGTACAAGTTGGATTAAATGATTTAGAGTGAACTGCACAGATTGTGGATTCAACCAGCCATTACATAAACTATACATTTTTTTGCTGCATGGCAACTCTAAAAGTCTGAAAAATTAGTATCATGAGCTATACATTTATAGTACAAGACACATTCTGTTCGTACTCAAGCTGCATTGGATATCAGTTTAATTTAAATGTAGTGGTAATGACAGCTGTGATTGGCCTTGTTCCTCCCACACACCAATTAAAGGGCACTTTACATAAGTCATGATGCCTTTTTTTCAATCCTGTTTTTTTTACCTGATCACGGATTACTTTAAGCTCTCACTTGAAGATTAATATGTTGCTATTCCTTGTCAATCTGCCATGTTGTTGCTTGATAAATCATCACACTGCTTTAACTAGATAATTTATACTTAGTTCCAAATCCCCTAAAGCCCCTGAAATGAATCAACAGCTGTGTTAGGGGAGCTGTGATGGGTCCAACTGGATGTTATAGAAATACTGTAGCTATGACTCAAAATCCATGCTTCATTATGATGGAAATATCTGTTTCTGTATTATTGATTCAGCTGGCATCATATTGAAACAGACATATTTGGATCTAAATCAAACACCTAACATAACACCAAATATTAATTACTTGACATAACTCTAGCTAACAATGTTTTGGATAAGAATAGTCACAGTGCGTTCCTTCGACCACTGTTTGACAAAGTGTGTATGTGGGGATGTATATCTATTTTAAAACAATACAATACTTTTCAAATACATTGATTTATCTTGTTAGGTGCCAGCGTGTGTGTGTGTGTGTGTGTGTGTGTGTGTGTGTGTGTCTGTGTGTACACTATTAGCAGTGTAGAGAGTGGCCTTCCTAATCTGCTTTCCCCTAATTAAAAGCCTGAGACTAAATGGACCAGCATTGGAGCTGTCTGCCGGGGAAATTAAAAAACGAGAGATGATTAGAGGACAGAGGAAAGAGGGAGGAGGCAGAGCACAGAGGGACGTTGGATGAAAGGTATTGAGGATGGAGCGGAACAATGGGAGGGGAGGGAGAAGGAGGTAAAGGATTGTGAGAGTCTGAGGTTGAGAGAGAGAGAAACAGATAGAAGGAGGCATAAGGGGACAAAAGGTACCGAAGAGGAAACAGAGATTATAGAGGAGGGAAGAAGAACTGGAAGGAAAAGGTATGATGTTGGAAGAGTTGTGGGGTTATGAAAAATACATGTGAGGAAATAGAAAGAAGGAAGAACTGGATCCAAGGAAAGGTAGAAAAGTCAGAAAAACAATATATACACCGCATAATGGGACAATAGTTATAACAAGACTCAGGGCCCTATCTTGCACCTGGCGCAGCACAGCACATAACCCGATGCAAGTGTCTTTGCTATTTTAAGACCGTCGCGGTTGTTAATTTCCCATCCCACTCCCAATCGTTTAAATAGCTAATACACCTGCGCAGCACACACATCCAAAAGATTACAAATAAAAATGAACGGGCCCTCCCTAATCTTTGCGCATTGGAGTTACTGGTGCACGCTGCTCAATGCAACCATGCATTTGCACGGCACTCAGACACATCAAATCGTCACCAATGAAAAGGGAACTCTGCTCTAAGTTCAACAATACCTCACACAAGACTCTATGTCATACAGTTTATTAGCGGAGAAATGGGGCGTGGCTAAGGCACATGGGGCAGCCCTAACCATGACCAATAAAAACTCAACTCTCTGCTGCGTTCAATGATATGTCACACAATAATGTACAGTAAATAACGGGTCATAAGTTAGGAAAATGGGCGTGGCTTAAGCATAACTGGCAGGCCAAAGCATCACCAATGAAGAAGGAACACTCTGCTGAGTTTAATGAAACCTCACACATGACTCTACCCTAAACTGTTCAAATGTTATGAATCGGGGCGTGACCTGAATGAGTGGGGGTGGTATAGGGGGTAACTCAGTATCACAAGTAGACCTGTTGCCAGTTGGTGGCACTATGGCCAAAAGTCCATATTGGCCTGTAGATGTGCTCAAGCCTAGACTCTTGGTGATTTTGGGAAATTTCAAGCAGATATGACAATGTACACCAGACCTGGCCATCTTACGGCCCGCGAACCATATCCGGCCCTTTGTGCGTCCCTGTCCGGCCCGCGTGAGGCTAATCATAAGTTACAAAATAAATGAAAAAAATATCTATGTCGAGTGTGCAATACAACGGTGCTGCTTTTGTTTTGAAAAGCGTTATTTGTATTACTTCCGTGTGGACGTATGCACGTTCGTGATTGTGAGTGAAGGTGAACAGCGGCAATCACAAATTACAATATAAATTGGACAATGTACACTCAAGTAACACCCACTTCCTGTTTCAATGGAAAAACGCACAAAATGGCCGCCCCCCCACAGCCATGCCCTATGACGAAAAGTTTTGACTTTTCATCTTTAACGTCTTAAGATGGCAAAAAACAAATTTGAAGTTGATCGGATGAAATCTCTAGGAGGAGTTTGTTACTAGTATCACATGTGGAAATAGCCAAAATTGACACACTTTCAATTAAAAATGGCGGATTTCCTGTTGGGTTATGGTATGGCTCCAATGGCATTTTATGTATGTCTTGACATGCTACATGTGTGTACCAAGTTTCGTGAGTGAGACATTTAAAGTACTGCAGGGACTCAAAACCCTTAAAATATGTAAATCCGCCATCATAAAAGCAACGCGCCAAGGTACGAACGCGCCTGGCTTTAAAAGGGAATGGGAGATGACACTCCGATTGGTTTGTTGCATGTTACGCTCAAAACACGCCTAGGAGGGGGGGTTAAACCATGGGCCTGGTGCATGTAACGTTTTTCCGCTGTCAAACTAGCAAAAGTGAATTTGGACATGCCCTAAACGCACCTACGCCATGCGTTTCAAGCCGTGCACTTAGATCATTAAAATAGGGCGCCAAGAGTCAATGGCCATCCAAGCAGCTCTGGAGAGGTTATACTTTCATTTCAAACATCATCATATAATATTTACCAGGTTTACACTCTTAGTTTCGTATGTTAGCTTGCTAACATGAGCTAATTAGCACTCAAGACACAGTGCAGCTGAAGCTGTCGTTACTTTAGCAGATATTTGGTCCTTAATTAAAGTGTTTTGAACATTTGAACTGCTGAGAAAAAGTTAGTAATAAAATAGAAGTTTTCTTCTAAACTATGCAGAATGAACTGTGCATCATCATTGTCACTGACCACTTCAGTGGCTTCAAGAAGTGGAGCTCCCCTCACTGGTGACCGAGAGCACCGCTCAGCTGTGATTCACAGTACATGACTTTGTCATCAAAATATTATTAAAATACTGCAAAAGCCACAGAAACAATCATGATTTGATAACTGTTAAAAATAAGTGGCTACTAAGCAATGAACCTCATGTGCAGTGCTTGATGCAGATTTTTCTAAAACTGAACTGAATCAGCACTGAGTGTTACGGTTGTATGAACTGTGGTCCATTTGCTTACTGTTGTACACAATTTAATACATTTGAATGGTGATGTGATCACTTAGAACAGAAAAAGTAAACAAAGTTCATAGCCTGTGTCAATACATTTTTCAACTAAACTAAGTGAAATGAGTCAGTCAATAAAGTGACTCATAGAGTATACTATAGTATGATTCATCCTCTTGGGACCTTGAATATCTAGAGAAAATGTCACAGCAGGGCACCTAGCTAGCTCACCTTGTAAAGCAGGCGCCCACATATAGAGGTTTACTGCTGCATGTCATTCCCCCTCTCTCTCCCCTTTAATGTCTTCAACTGTCATACATAAATAAAGGCCCAAAATGCCCCCAAAATGTAAGCAATCCATCAATTAGTTGTTAAGGCAATGCACTCTGAACCAAAAATGTCAATCTGTTGGAGGCACCAAAGATAAAGTCAGAGGATCAACAAATTCATTTCAGTTCATCTTATGGAAACCCTGAATGTCTAAACCCAATTTCATTGCAATCCTTCCAACAGTTGTTGAGATATTTCAACCTGGAACAAAGTGACGGGCAGACCAACGTTGCCATCTTGTTTGGCTAAAAAAGACATTAAATGCATCCTCAATCAATGGAAGAGACATGGATAATTTATAGAAATAAACAAAAGTTTTGTTTTAGGAAAAGAAAAGACTGTGAGGTCCCAGGAAAGTTAAATGTTACTGAATGAAAGGCTTTCTATTTTCCACTTTAATATATTTCCATGTCAGTTACAACAAGCCAGATAACTAGATGATGGAAGTATTTGGATTCCGATTTGATCAAAGACACAAAATACGTCTGGGGTTGCTGCAGAGAACCTTTGCCCTGCAGCAAAAAAAATCTAAATTCTGAAGGATGCTGTCTTATTATCCATACTAAGCTTTGCATCCATAAAAAGGGATAGAGGGAATAATAAAAGGGAGAGGGAAACAAAGAAAAAATGGGTGATTGGAGAGAACAAGAGATGAAAAGGCAAAGAGATAAAGACAGAGAATATGTGCATGCAAGACAAGAGTGTTTGCTCATCCCAGCTGAATCAGCAGTGTACTTTAGCTGAATGTAGATACACTTTGCGAACTCTTGAGTTTGCAATTCATTTATATGCATCACTCTATCCTTCTCTCTGTCACTCAGACATAACTTGTCTTTATCCACTCCTTAGTCTGTCTTCACATGCCAGACAGTGTCCTTCTCTCTCCGGCACTTACACATGCCCATATTCTCCCTTTTGCCTCCACAAAAAGAAAACCAACCATATATGATTACTTATTCCCCTCTGTGGAAAGAAATTGACAAAAAATTATTTACCCCCTGGGCTTGACTGTAAGAATAGGAATATACTGTAAAATGTAATATACACTAAGTGAATGTAAGTGGGTGCTTTCATTCAGAGTGCCTGAAGGTGCAGTGAGTGAAATGGCTGTAGCAGCCAGCGTTTGGACTGGCAAGCAATACATCTCCTTTAGCTGAGTGTGACTGCTTGCAAGAAGGATTTCAACATCTTTATTTACAGTATGTATTTATTTTGTGCCAATCACATTGTTCTACAAGCCGGAGGGGAATGAATAATTAGCTGATAAATGATTGGAATATGAACACTAGCAGTTGTTGCCCAGTTTGTTTGCCTCAGGGGTGGGAAACGACAAAAGAGTATCAATCTATCCTATTATTCAGCAACAGTATGGAATTAGGCCAAGGGGAAAAAAAGTAATTCATATTACTCTGCAGGTTCAGTAAATTAAATGTTTCTTCTTCTTACAGTGTATCCATTCTTTTCTATTTGTTTCTTAACCCTCCTGTTGCACTCGGGTCAAATTTGATCCCTTTAAAAAATGTCTATATCTGAA
>NC_045735.1:22902141-22904602 GCF_008692095.1 Etheostoma spectabile | reverse complement strand
TGGGTTTCTTTTTAATCAAATTACCACAAAAAAATGTGTTGGATTTCTTACAACACTCTTTGCAAATACAATTAATCACTTTCATTCCTGACTTAACTCATCTGTTCGTTCCTATTAGTCAAAATAATTCATCATTTCTGCTTCTTTAACTCAAATATTAGGTATAAATCTATATACCTGAGGGTTATTAATCAAGAATTCCAAAAAGAAGTGTAAAACTAGTGGTAGTAAGGGGGTGTTAGTGAAAACTTCTGAAAACGTCAAACGTCAAATTTTTGTCAGTTTTGGACCTGGGAGGACAACACAAGGGTTGAATGTGTATGCATACAGTGGCTGCATATGGAAGAAAAAAGTGTCCCAAAGAAAATTTAACTTGCATAAAATTATAATTTAACTACGTTTGTAAATTAAATTGTCATTAAAATTGAGTGAAATTGGTAATAATATAAAATGAATGAAATGATGAAATGAAACTATTTGTTCACAGTAGGCCTATTAAATGCTGTGCTAAATTAAAAAAAAAAATACAGTATGTGTGTCTTACTTATATCAGAAGACATTTAAGAAACACTTTTTCTCTATAACACATGTAAATCATTTTCAAGGAACTGACTTTTTGATTTGTATGGTATTTTCAGGGTGGCGCAGTGGCTCAAGGTCGGAGGTCTGCGCTCTTCAAGTGCCATTCTAGTTTGTCATGTAATCATTGCTGGACAAATTTGGTCAAGACATCTCCCTGCCTTTTAGAGTTTTGTGTACTATTGGCAGGTGATGAAAATAATCTCTAATTGTCCAATGTGTTGCTGCTCTATTGGTGTAATGTGTGTAAAGGAACTCTAACAACCTCATAAAACCTAATTTCAATCAATTATATCCATGCAATAATGGTGCACTATAAGTATAATTTACTTCAACACATTCAAGGCATATGGAAGGCAGGTCACAGTGATATGTCATTCCCTTTCTTTGATTGTGCAGTGTACCACCTGGTTGGATTTGTATGATCCATTTGAAGGGTGGTGACACAGCACCCTGTTGGACTGGGTGCAGTAAACATTGGGCAAAACTACTCTGAAAGAATCGTGACAACCATAATTTAGAATCTGAAAAGATCCGAGAAATTTCAGTAGTGATTCCCAAAGAGAGCTTTACGTCAGCCACCCTGCTGACCGCTAATCTCTTGTACACCTTTGGAAGTCAGCATTCACCTGCAATTTTAAGCTTGTTCACTTCAAGGTTGTTGATATATAACGTACCCACTCCTCTACTCTACATGGTCCTCAGAGTGCTGCCATGGTGACGTGTATTTTTTAATCTATTTGGGTAGCAGTGACCTATATATGAGAGAAGAAGGCCTTTGAGAAGAATATAATCGGGTTGATTCCTTTTTTGGCAAAGATTATCTAGCAGACACAAAAACAAGGCATTTAAACCCCCAGCTGATTCAATAGGGGAGCACAGTGGTCAACAGTAGCTCCTTGCTGTGAATATACTAAAAGTAAGTTTATGAATCTGAAGTAGAGCACTGTTGAAGACTTTCCCTTTAAAAATAAAGTTTAAAGAAATGTTAAACTAAATGCAAATAAGGTCACTGACCTGTTTCAACTGAAAGCCAAAAGAGGAATACAGGATTTAAGAATTATTTTTCAGAATAATTGGAGAGCATGGGATGGTGCAGTGCAGTCACTTTTCCTATGCATATTTTTGCTTAAGTTTCAGCAAAGTGAACTTGACAAGATTAGTGTGTGCCTTTAATTATACAAAGTTACTCAACATATGCTGTGTTTTATTACTTTTTGGGGAAGTGTTGTCTCTAATACCAGGTCAATCAATATTTACTGCCAGTAAAGCACAATTAATTGAAAAAGCTATTTTGAGTCATGGTTAGTCAATCAATCCAACAAAATTGTGTACGTCATCGTAGGCAACATAGAGTTTGTGGCCACATAAACAATGCATTTCAGCTGCTCTCACTGAACTTTTGTTGCAGAAATTTTGCAGTCAACTGAGACTGCATTCCTTACTGTAAAACTGATTCAAAAGGTGGGGAGAATATAGCATTGTTGTAGGTGGCAGGTGATTAACATCCTATACACATTTACTCTGTCATACATATATATTTCCACACTGTGAGAACACATGAGTCACTGCATTTCCTATTGCAACATTTTGTTGATTTGATTTCTTTAGTAGGCTAAAAGATGTGAGTAACTGTTCATTCTCAAAGTAGATGACAGTGCAGTATATTCCTTACCTTGAGAATATTTTAAATATACTGATCAAAATTAAAAACGCAACACATTTGTTTTCGTCCCCATTTTTCATCAGCTGAACTCAAAGCTCTAAAACTTTTTGTACACAAAAGGCTTATTTCTCTCAAATGTTGTTCACAAAGCTGTCTAAATCTGTGGTAGTGAGCACTTCCATCCACCTCCATCCACCTCACAGGTGTGACATATCA
>NC_045735.1:22898631-22902131 GCF_008692095.1 Etheostoma spectabile | reverse complement strand
TAGACAGCATGATTATTGCACAGGTGTGCCTTAGGCTGGCTACAACAAAAGGCCACTCTATAATGTGCGGTTTTATCACACAGCATAATGCCACAGATTTTGCAAGTTTTGAGGGAGCGTGCAATTGGCATGCTGCCTGCAGGAATGTCCACCAGAGCTGTTGCACGTGAATTGATTGTTAATTTCTCTACTATAAGCCGTCTCCACAGTGTTTCAGAGAATTTGACAGTAGATCCAACCAACCTCACAACCGCAGACTACGTGTAACCACAACAGCCTAGGACCTCCAGGGAGACGAGTCAGCCTATAGAAACAAGGTCCTGGAATTGTCCAAGTGGTGCTTGGCTAACAACCTGGCTCTATTCAATTCAATTCAATTTTATTTATAGTATCAATTCATAACAAGAGTTATCTCAAGACACTTTACAGATAGACCACACTCCAGAATTTACAAGGACCCAACAGTTCTAATAGTTTCCTCCAGAGCAAGCAACAGTGCGACAGTGGCGAGGAAAAACTTCCTTTTAGGCAGAAACCTCGGTCAGACCCAGGCTCTTGGTAGGCGGTGTCTGACGGGCCGGTTGGGGTTAGAATGAAGAGTGGCAATAACAAAAATAGAAAAAATTAGTAGTTGTAGAAGTTCTTTGTAGTAGTTCATGGCATAGCAGGACGCTGTGCGGCATTACAAGGCACAGCAGGACACAGCAAACACCAAGGAGGTCATTCTGGACTTCTGAAAGCACAGGGCAGATCTGCGCCCCCTCTACATCAACAGAGACTGCATGGAGAGGGTCCACACCTTCACCTTGCTGGCCACCATGATCTCTGCCAACCTCTCCTGTATGGCAAACACCACAGCTGCCATTGAAAAGTCACAAAAACGACTGCTGTACGGCAAGGAGCTGCCAATGACCTTCTACCGCTCTACCCTCGAGAGCATCCTAACATACTGCATCACAGTGTGGTTCTCACTCTACACTGAGGAAAAATGGAAGAAGCTCCAGAGGATGGTCAACACTGCTCAGAGGATCATTGGCTGTACCCTCCCCTCTCTGAAGGACATCCATTCATCCTGCTGCCTCAGCATCATCAAGGACTGCTCCTATCCTGCCTACCCCGTTTGACCTGCTGCCCTCTGGCAAGTGCTGCAAGTCTATCAGCATCAGGACAAAAAGACTCAGCAACAGCTTCTTTCTACAAGCACACTAAACACACACACACTCACTTTTTGTGTGGTGATTTGGTGCTACCAATCATCCACAACCATCACCTCATGTTGCAGCATGACTGTGTAGAGGCCCCATGTTGCAAGGATATGTACACAATTCCTAAAACCTGAAAACCTCCCAGTTCTTGCATGGCCAGCATACTCATTGAACATGTCACCCATTGGGCATGTTTGGGATGCTCAGGATTGGTGTTCCAGGTCCTGCCAATTCATACTTTGCATGTGACTTCACAACTATTAGCTGGCAGGCAAGAAAATTAGTCTCCTAGCAACAAAACTGGTAAGATAATCATCTTGCCAGGACGTCGCCAGTTTTACTTTAAGAAAGTTGGCGGATTGTTGTGCGATTGGATGCACTTACCGTAAACGTAACTAACAGACTCAGACACACACAGAGACATGCCGCAGACACACACACACACACACACACACACACACAGTAAGCCCACAAGGAGGAGGACACAGTTAAGTTTCATAGCAGTGAGTTTGAAGCAATAAACAGCATTTTTCTTTTAGAAAACATTGAAAACGGGTCCCACAGACTCCCCCGAACACCACACAAAGGTGGGAATTGGGAATGGTCAGGCGGTTCCTTTCGTCAGTCCACAAACATACAAAAAAGATACAGTTGCAACTTTTATCACAATTTTTTACAAAAGCTCCTGCAAAATCAGGCATTCTGGGCTGCAACTATCTCAAAAAGGCAGCGAAATCCTGGAGGGATTGGTTAAAACGAGACATAACAGGCATTGCAACAATGTTTACAAATACAGGCTACATTGGAATGCTGGCTGCACAGATTATACAGACGCAGACCGCTACGATTGACTGACACACCCACACACACACACACAGAGTTAAAATCACATGCTGGATGCATGGGTTTAGTTGATCGGGATATAACTTATATAATAACATTTTAGTGTAGGCAGGGTGTAGCGCTACCTATTCAGATGAAGACTTCATCACACAACAGAAGAGATTAGCAAACGTTAGCGGGTAGCTAGCTAGTAACATTCACCTTCGCTTTGATTATTATTGTTCATGTTTTTCACCTCCAATACGACAGCGTTGTTAACCAATCTACTCTTGAAAAAAAGATAGTCATCCGTACTTCTGTAGGCTCTCATGTTTTCTGCTGTGTGAGGTGACAGATTCTCTATAAGATAGATGTAAACATCTCCAAACGTCAATTCTGGTAGAGACTTTGCCAGCTTCAAATCAATAAAAACATCAGCGGGGGCCATGTACGGATCACAAGTTCCAAGTAAGTTAATCTTTTCATGATATCTAATTTTAACTTTTGGTAACATGTGGTCTAAACAGTTGATTGATTGTAGTATTGAAAATCTGCAAGGCTGCAATTCCTCTTGCTGGCCACACGTCGCCATTTCTTGCCCGCCAGGTACCCATGGTGATTACGTGACTGCAAAGTATGAACACTCATTCGCACAGCCATTGAGGAGAAGTGGACCAACATTTCACAGGCCACAATAAACAACCTGATTAACTCTACGTGAAGGAGATGTGTTGCACTGCGTGAGGAAAATTGTGGTCACACCAGATACAGACTGGTTTTCAGTAAAACTGCACATTTTAGACTGGCCTTTTATTGTGGCCAGCCTAAGGCTCACCTGTGCAATAATCAAGCTGTCTAATCAGCATCTTGATATGCCACACCTGTGAGGTGGATGGATTTTCTCTGCAAAGGAGAAGTGCTCACTAACACAGATTTAGACAGCTTTGTGAACAAAATTTCAGAAAAAAATGTTTGTGCACATTGAAAAAGTCTTAAATCTTTGATGTGTTGTGTTGGGTTTATAATTTTGGTCAGAGAAGTTTAAGAGTGAATTGAATGGATGCCCTTTATGTTTGGCTGGATTTTATGAATGTATACATCAGTAAATCCCACACCCGATACAATCCGGCTCAGATACATCTCAGATGCATTTTCAGCAAACAACTGTACACAGTTTTGAGAGAGAAAGAATGAGAGAGATACCTAAAAAAGAGAAGCAAAAACTGATTCCTTATCTAAATGTATGTCCTTATCTCCTCAGCCTGTGTGTGTGTGTGTGTGTGTGTGTGTGTGTGTGTGTGTGTGCGTGTGTGCAATGATTAGGCTATCCTGTCACGTAATATGCTAAATATATCTGCAGACCACCAGTGAAGCAAAAGGTTTAACAGGCCATAGGAGGCTACTTGACATTTCTGATGCTTATTTCTTCTTCTGCAGGGAATAAGAAACACAACAATAGATGCCCCCCCCCCC
>NC_045735.1:22893919-22898621 GCF_008692095.1 Etheostoma spectabile | reverse complement strand
CTCCCACACACACACACACACACACACACACACAGTTATAATGTCCATGTCAGTTAGACTTTATAATCATCATGATACACTGGCCAAGTTAAATCAGACAAATTAAAGCCAAGTTAAAACTTAAAACCTAAAGGTTCATGCAATCACAATTTTTATATCATAACCTCCAGTGCTTCATGAACCAGTGCAAATGCAACATACAGCTCCTTAATGGGGAAATATTCAACAAAACCTCAATATGGAAAGAAAAGGCTTCTTTCCATGAGTCTGTATTTTTGTTTCACAAAATTAGCCATGTGTTATTACATCTTTTGTGTTTTTTTGCATTTGGCTTCCAACTGTGAATTCATCCATTTATTCAAAATTAAAGAGGCTCTTGGTTGAAGCTTAACACTACTATTCCCCTTTGTTCCCCACACTGAAACCATTAATCAGCACACTTTTAATTAACCCATCTACATGCACCTGTGAGTGCTGCCTGCCCCTTGTGCTGCTAATGCCTACATTCCAACCGCCAACCTTCTCCACCACCACCTGAATCACTACAGATTCTGAGTCCTGATGACTATGCTGTAGGAGTATGTTGCTGAATAATTTTGGGGGTTCATCACAATAAATTGGCAGTATGCCAAGATGAAGTCTGAACCAAACATTGATTTGAAGCTTAGCGGAGGTTCAATCAGCAAAGACTGTCATTTACCTCACTCTCCCTCTCTTCCTGCTTCACATTACAAGCTGATTATTGGGCGTTTAGTCTCAGTTAAATTAACCAGGTTAAGCTGTAAAACAGCCAATCACATTCTTGCGGTCAATATTTTTTTTTTTAAGATAATTTTTGGGGGGCTTTTCCCTTTATTATAGTGACAATAGGTAGACATGAACGGGGGAGAGAGATTTGGTGATGACACACTGCAAAGGACTGGAATCCCGGGCCGCTGCAGTACTTAGCCAACATGGGACGAACGCTCTTAGTGGATGAGCTAGAGGTCACCCCCTTTGTGTCAATATTTAAATATTTTCCTCTCTGTTGCACTTACTTTCGCCTGAATCGTTGCAACCCTCCTTCAACCCGTTCTCTTCCAGTTCATCATTTCCAGCTCTCAAGTCTGGGATCACCAGAGTTTGCTCCTCTTCTCATTCATCAGATCTCAGCATCCTCTTCAATCATCACCATCACCACCAGTGTCTAGTCTCCATCAGGGGGTATACTACATACTCACGGCTTCTCCAACCTCTTTAAACATGATGATGTCATGGAAATTCGATAATGTCACAATGGGGGTCTAATTGCCAAAGACTATCATTTATCATTATTTTGCTAACGTCAATAAATAATTGCTCACTCAAATGAGGTCTCTCTCTAAACTACTTTTATCACCCATTTCCTAATTTCTAACTGAACTATATTTGGTTTAAAATGTCTGTAATGTGCTGCAGGTTGCTTCGTGGTGGCTGGCATTTGTGGTTGTGCATTTATGTGTTTTTGGAATTTCTGATTTCAACTCATCAACAACGATTTAATAAATAACTAGACAAAATGTGTTTGTTTGTTTTGATTGACATTCATTCATTTCTGGTGCCATGGCTTGGCATTTGAATAAATGTGAATTTGAGTATAATGTGCTTGAGCCATGATCAATCACTTTTTAAACTTCCTCAAAATATTGATAGTGAGTGCTCCACCGTGCAGCCAAAGAAGTTTATGATAAAATATGATTACAATAAATGTATTGAACATACACTCACCTAAAGGATTATTAGGAACACCATACTAATACTGTGTTCCCCTCTTTTTGCCTTCAGAACTGCCTTAATTCTACGGCATGGATTCAACAAGGTGCTGAAAGCATTCTTTAGAAAGTTGGCCCATATTGATAGGATAGCATCTTGCAGTTGATGGAGATTTGTGGGATGCACATCCAGGGCACAAAGCTCCCGTTCACCACATCCAAAGATGCTCTATTGGGTTGAGATCAGGTGACTGTGGGGCCTTTTAGTACAGGAACTCATTGTCATGTTCAAGAAACCAATTTGAAATGATTGGAGCTTTGTGACATGGTGCTTATCCTGCTGGAAGGGATGGGTACATGGTGGCCATAAAGGGATGGACATGGTCAGAAACAATGTTCAGCTAGGCCGTCTCAACAGAAATCGAGATTCATCAGACCAGGCAACATTTTTCCAGTCTTCAACTGTCCAATTTTGATGAGCTCTTGCAAATTGTAGCCTCTTTTTCCTATTTGTAGTGGAGATGAGTGGTACCCGGTGGGGTCTTCTGCTGTTGTAGCCCATCTGCCTCAAGGTTGTGCGTGTTGTGGCTTCACAAATGCTTTGCTGCATACCTCGGTTTTTGCCCACAGGACTGCCGCATACTGGATGTTTTTCCCTTTTCACACCTTTCTTTGTAAACCCTAGAAATGGTTGTGGGTGAAAATCCCAGTAACTGAGCAGATTGTGAAATACTCAGACCGGCCCGTCTGGCACCAACAACCATGCCACGCTCAAAATTGCTTAAATCACCTTTCTTTCCCATTCTGACATTCAGTTTGGAGTTCAGGAGATTGTCTTGACCAGGACCACACCCCTAAATGCATTGAAGCAACTGCCATGTGATGGTTGATTAGATAATTGCATTAATGAGACCTGGTGTTCCTAAAAATCCTTTAGGTGAGTGTATATTAAAGAATGACTGCATTAGGACCATCATACTAAAAATAGATTCTCAATTACTTTAGCTGATTTTCTAGTCTTTATTTTGGATCTTGAAGTATGCCAGGCCCACTATGTTCTTGTGCAGGCAAAACATGTGGAAAGGGACAAACAAAAGTTAACCTTTGACATTATAATAGAATAACACAAGATTAAAGTTTAAGAAAATCATTATTATCATTATTTCTATATAAATTGTATGTGCATGAGCAAAATCTCTTTTATTGTGGTACTCAATTCTTAGGCACTAAATAAAGTTTAGATTTTATTTTCTTGTAATGACTATAAAGGGTTTAATTTAGCATTTTATGACTCTGCTGGGTGCTTGGAATTAAGTTTTATCAGCTCTGTCAGGGAGCATTGTGTATGCTTCGTATTTTGTTTGTTCACGGAAGGGGTGTATTTGACCATGTTGTGTGTGTGTGTGTGTGTGTGTGTGTGTGTGTGTGTGTGTGTGTGTGTGTGTGTGTGTGTGTGTGTGTGTGATTATTGGGACACACATAGACATATGCATGCTTTACAGTGTGAGGGTGAATATGTCTGTTTCATGTGTGACAGCTATGTGTGTTTGTGTTTTGTAATCTTTATTAGGGTGTGTAAGTGTGTCGTGTCCTTATGCATTGTTTTTTTATGAACACTCATAATGTCTCAAGGCCTGAGTATACGTCCCATGTTACGGTTACTCTACAGTCCCTGACAAAAGTCTGTCGCTTGTGTACAAATTGACCTGAAGTGCCGCTGAAATATATTTCTAATCAAGATTTATTTACAGAAAATAGCTCATTTTAATCCCAACAGCTTTTGTAATAATGTTTCAGTGCAAAAAGAAACTGTCAAAAAGTATTCTAATATTCACAGCTTGGTAAAGCCCATGAGTCAATTTTTGCAAAGACATAAGTGTTGTGCCTTGTCATATGAGCTTCACCTGTGACTAATAATGGATCACTTAGGTCTCAGGTGTGTATAAAAACAACCCCAGTACACTAGACCTTCACATCAACTGCAACTGACATCTGCAACATGCCTAAGATTCACTGAGACTAAGGTTTGTATCAAGAGGCTGAAGACCAGATCCACTGCTGATGTGGCAGACACTTCAATGTGTCTCAGCGTCAAGTACAGAGGAATAAAAAAAAAATTTGAAGACAGGAGAGTTTTTGACAAGCCAAGGTCAGGCAGACCCCCAAGACAACTGCTCGAGAGGACCGTTTGTGGCTCGAAAATCCAAGGCCAGCCCATTTTCCACTGCAGCAGAGCTCCACAGACCTGGTCCCTGAAGTCCCTGTGTCAACCAGAAGGTTTGTCGGATTCTGTCTCGAAAGGCTCCATGGTCGAATCAGTGCCCAGAAGCCAGCACTAAACAAAAGACAATTGAACTGTGTGGCATTTGCCAAGGCCCACAGCCTGCTAAAAGGATAGATGCTGGAGAAGTGGAAGAAAGTGGATTTTTCAGATGAATCTTTGTTGAATACACCACAGTTGCTGCAAATATTGCAGGAGACCTACTGGAGCCCGCATGGATCCAGATCACCCAGAAAACAGTGAAGTTTGGGGCGGAAAAATCACTGGTCGGGGTTACATCCAGTATGGGGGGGTGCGAAAGATCTACAGGGTGGAAGGCAACATCAATAGTCTCAAATACCAAGGAATCTTAGCTACTTCTTATATTCCTAACCATAAAAGAGGCCAAATTCTGCAGCAGGATGGTGCTCCATCGCATACTTCCATCTCCACTTCAAAGTTCCTCAAGGCGAAGAAGATCAAGATGTTCCAGGATTGGCCGGCCCAGTCACCAGACATGAACATCATGGAGCATATGTGGGGTAGGATGAAAGAGGAAGCATGGAAGACCAAACCAAAGAATATTGATGAACTCTGGGAGGCATGCAAGACTGCTTTCCTAGCTATTCCTGATGACTTCATCAATACATTGTTTGAATCCTTGCCAAACTGCATGGATAGAGTCCTTCAAGCTCATGGAAGTCATGCAAGA
>NC_045735.1:22893269-22893909 GCF_008692095.1 Etheostoma spectabile | reverse complement strand
TTGAATCTCACAGCACCACTATTTAATTTGATGACATATGTTAGTATTTATAGTAAATTTGTTCAATTTATGTAAAGGCGACAAAACTTTTGTCTTGCCAAAATTTGACCTTTCTGTCTTGTTTAAATAATAAATCTTTTTTTAGTGAAACTAATTTATTTCAGTGCATTGAACATCATTTGGGAGGGTTTTAGCTTTTCATATGAGCTATTTCTTACACCAATTGATTAATTAAAACTCAGGTTAATAGCAAGTGTTTCTACAAAATAGATAAGCGACAAGACTTTTGTCAGGGACTGTATATGTTGGATGCTAGAGCCTGTGTTTGTCCTGTGTGTGCACTTCTCTGAATCAAAATTAATGTCTGTGTCTGTATGTATGTACTTTTATTTATGAATGCATGGCTGTGTGTGTGTATCTCTGCGTTTAATGTCTACTAGTTGACTACAGTACGAGCTAGGTGTGTGAGTAAATTGTAGACAAGAGAATTGTCAGTGGAGCGTACAGAATCCGAGGACAGAGAAAGACAAGCTTGTCATAATAATCCTTGCTGTGCCTTGTGTATCAAGCCAGCTTAATACACCTACCTACTGATAATCTGCCACAAACACATCTAACAGCAAACACACACACACACACA
>NC_045735.1:22891587-22893259 GCF_008692095.1 Etheostoma spectabile | reverse complement strand
CACACACACACACACAGAACTACAGTCACAAAGAAGACTGGTACCTTTCATAGGAAGTTCATGTAAAGTATGTAGAATTTTATAATTGTATATTTTTTCTTTTATATATTATAAAGGTAAGCTAATATTTAATAAATGCTAATGTTAAAGGGTCATCAATTGATAATGCATAATACTTTTTTTTCCAAAATTAAAGCTGATTTGTATGTGGATGCACACCTACATTCATGCAAAATCAAACACATACACACCTCCTCCCTCCTCACATGAGGGCCCTGGGTACTTAGTCCCCTTTCCACCCCAGTCTGACACCCCTGCACACACACACACACACACACAAACAAGGATGAGGAACAGCTGGATATACTCTCATCCAATTAATATTCATATGTCAACACTTTCACTAACGTTAGGTTGGAAACAACGACACCACTAAAACTACCACTCAGTTCCAACCGGCGGTGAGACGTTTCTGTTCGGAACACTAGATTTGGTCTATCAAAGGCCCTAGAAAAGCAATATGGTACAGAAAATAAGAACAGCAGAAACGTCAGAAACGTCAGATGGGTCAGACCTCCGTGATTGAACTAACTAAATATCTTTAAATGAGCTGAAAATGCCAACAGTCATAAGTAAGTTTGCCTATTTAAATCAACTGTCATTTGTCTACCCGGAAGTAATTTTTGTGTAAGCACGTTGCATCGTGATTCGATCTACAGTATATATGATTGATTTTTTTTTTTAATCTATGTTATGTATCGAAACAACCATGGAAACATCTCAAAACACTGGCAACATAATCAACCTGTTCTACACTGTTCCTGAGTCCACATGCACAAGAAGAAGTTATATTTGTCAAATCCATGAAATAGCTCCACTATCCTTGAAATTCACCAAAGTATTTGCTCAATATTGCTGGTGGGCACAGATGGATTGTGCGAAATGCAGCATGCATGGAGTTAGAGTGCATACACACGCACTCTAACACAATCGCACGCTAACACACACACACAAACGCACACAAACGCACACACACACACACACACACACACACACACACACACACACACAGGTCATGTCCCCCTCTACCCAAGCTAATCCCCCTTCATCTGACATTAAACCAAAGGATTGAAGGATGTAGAGGTAAGTAGGGGATGAGACAGGAAGAACAAGAGAAGAAATAGGCAGAGAAATAAAAAGGAGAAGAAAAGAGAACAATGCTCTTTGCCCTAATCACCTTTGACATGTGATGACTGGGCTATTAGTGGTGGAGCACATCTGAAGTTTACGTGTCTGCAGGGATGTTGGAATTTTGGGTCAAGATGTTTCTCATTTTTAAAAGCAAGACATGATTTTTAATTGAACTTTTACCCACAAACTTGCCTTTAAAAAAAATGAAAGTTTGTTATTACCAGTTTTTGGTTTAATATAAAAGGTAACTACCTACAAGTAATTTCTCAGCAAAACAAGGAAATTTACATGCACACGTAAGCCAAAGCCCACAAGCATGCATGAATACAATTCTTATTCTCACACACTCACACACGCACACACACACTGTTATAATTGAGTTTCTGATTTTGATCCAAATGGCTGGTTTCCCAGAATTGGTGTGGTCCTAATAGTGTGTGTGTGTGTGTGTGTGTGTGTGTGTGTGTGTGTGTGTGTGTGT
>NC_045735.1:22890022-22891577 GCF_008692095.1 Etheostoma spectabile | reverse complement strand
GTGTGTGTGTGTGTGTGTGTGTGTGTGTGTGTGTGTGTGTGTGTGTGTCTGGATAGCACCAATGACTCTGAAATGAGCCTTGTTTGTTTAAAGTCTTTAACACACTACATTAAGTCGTCAAAATATACATTAATGCAAGAACAATAGAACAATCCAGGTTTTGAGATATCTGTCTTAATCATTTTTGACACAGAAAAATAAATCAGAATTTTTTTTTAAACTTTTAAATTTTAATCTGAAGAATTAGTCCATGAAGAAGTGTATTCTGCAGAGTCACAGGTGAGTGACAACAGCATTGAGATGTTAACTGCAGATGTAAACACAAACTAATACTAGGTATATTGTAATAGGTGATATGCCAAGCTACCTGTAGTGATGATATTGGTTTGTGCACCTGTTAACATTTTGCACATTTTGTTATTATTTCATTTGTTTTACAGACATTTTATTTTTCAGTCAGTTTTTTTTCCTGAGACAATGATTTCCAGAAATACAGTGCAGTAACATTTTTGTTCAGATAGTGCAAGTTAAAAAAATGGTTAAAAAACTTTTTGAAAGACACGGCATGGATCATTTATCAAAACACAACAGAAAACAAGTGAGTTACAATGGATGTGGGGAAACTAATCTGTAGAACTTTATAATTGTAGGCAGTCACCACTCAACATAGCCTCACACATACCTTCCATGTAATTTATACTTACCAACAAATTAGGCATGAAGTATATTGATCTGCCTCTGCCCAGATCATCTGTGCAAACCCATAGTGAAATCTGTTACAGGACAAACTCAGAAAACTGAACTTTTCAGTCAAGTAACATATCTTTAAAGTGAAATTGATTAAGCAATATTGATTGCTTGATATAAAAACTTGTTTGGATTTTGCCGATTTTATACTTACTTCCGTGCTGAAGTGTCCCTGCACCAGACACAGTATTGTGCAGAGCTCTGTTCAAGTAAACCTCAGCAATTACAACAGGCCTATCTTAGTGATGGGGATTAAACCAGCGCCTTTTCATTTAGTGGTTGATGTTTCTGCCTTGAGGCAAGCCTGCCGCCCCCATACACACAGACACACATTAGACATTAAGGTTACTCTACAGTATGTCTATTCACTGTGAAGTCTCCTCCGGGAAGAGAAGACTAATGCAAGTTCATTCAATCAGACACATGCTGCGGACACATACACACACATGCACACACACACACACACTCACATAGGTAAAAAGACAGGAGTGTAAAAAACAGTAAGAGAAATATCTCTGCTGCTGATACTGCACAGTAATCCTCTGAATAGTAATAATGCTTTACTGTAACTCCATAAAGCATTATCAAACATTCTGCTTATACAGTACCGTCTTATTGCTTATGTCTCTAGTCTGTCTGCTTTTACCATTTATGTGAGTTATTGTCTTCAGCTGTGAAATTACTGTCTACTTTAATGTCCAGATATTGCTATATTTTTGTATACAACCTTGGTATGTTGGCAAGTTTTCAGATTCAGATGTGTGTGTGTGTGTGTGTGTGTGTGTGTGTGTGTGTGTGTGTGTGTGTG
>NC_045735.1:22888864-22890003 GCF_008692095.1 Etheostoma spectabile | reverse complement strand
GTGTGTGTGTGTGTGTGTGTGTGTGTGTGTGCGTGTGTGTGTGTGTGTGTGTGCGTGCAGCATGAGCATGCATGGCGTACGATACATCTGTGCCCACCAGCGATCTTTATGTGTACTTACAAATTCATTCCCCGGGTGCATTATGCCTTTGAAGCTCAGCAGGATGGTCTAACAGTTTTCAATTTTAATTAATTACCACTCTCTATTAATAACCTATATCATTGCCTAAGTGGTTCTAAGTTTTAAAGCTGCTGCATAACTCAGACAATTGCGGGGTAATGGGAAGGCTTTTTGTGCAGTGTCAGCAAAATTCTCAAGTTGGCAAGTTCATCCCATAAAGTCTAAATAACTTGTGACGTGATGGTAAGCGTGGACTTGGGTGACAAGAAATGAGTAAGTACAGTAAGTGTGAGCGAGAAAGTAACCAATACAAAAACTGAAAGGGGCAATGAATAAACCTATGAGTGTACCTTGAGGGAAATACATGTAGTCAGAGAAACAGTTATAAACTCAGTGGAAGTGTTAAAGTCATTGCTTTGTTTTGCTGCTAAAATTACCTGAAACTAAATGCCTGTCTGGAATTGTCGGCCTTTTGCTTACAAAAGCTGCATATTGAATGATCCTGGCAATCCATTTCCAAAATTGGATTATTACAATCCTCAACGAGTCCAATCATGTTGTCTGTGTTGTGTTAGACAAGTTCTGGGAGCTTATTTTGAACAGTGAGTGATCTGAAGAAGATATAATCACAGAGTGAGGGACCAAACAAACGGATGGTGTCTTTAACAGTATTCTGTGGCAATAGTCTTTCAAACTATTGAAGCATGTTATTCCATGAAAAGAAAATGATATAGGCTATATTCAGTCAATGTAATTATAAAATGCCTTTATACACTTTAATGCGCCCATTAAGGATTATTAAATGGTATTTGTAATGGCCTCCCTTCAGTCATTGGAATCCAAGTGAAGTCATGTCAGCTGTTTTAGAGTTAACTCCAGAGACTTTCCGTCTCTTGACTTGAGTTCCGCTGTGGTGACCCTCCCTGCTCTCCTCTGAGGGTTTCCTTTAAAATGTAGTTTCCTCAGTAGGTAGTTAGGTAGGTAGGATAGATAGATAGATAGATAGATAGATAGATAGA
>NC_045735.1:22888741-22888854 GCF_008692095.1 Etheostoma spectabile | reverse complement strand
ATAGATAGATAGATAGATAGATAGATATTTCTACACTCAAGTGTATTTTAAAGTCCATTTTTTCCCTTTCTGACATTCCGCCCAGCATCTCGCTTAGTTACACACACACACAC
>NC_045735.1:22884095-22888731 GCF_008692095.1 Etheostoma spectabile | reverse complement strand
ACACACACACACACCGAGAGCGCGCATCACTCAGTTGGAAAAGTTTGACGCGCCGACTTTCATAGCACAGACGCGTCTAATAGAACTATGCGGGGTATTTCTCAGTGACTGAACAGAATTTATTTACTCCGCAGTGATAAGAAGTGTGGCGCCTGTAAGCGTATGTCTGACCGTGGACGGAGCTATATTACCCTCCACCTGCACTTACTTGTTTCGGAGTTTTGATCGCGGTGTCTGTGGGCGAGTAACTTTCAGGCGAGCACAAATACTTGGATTTGGATCGTGAGCGACAAGCAGTAATAGTGGTTCTCACTTTGCGGGTAGAGAAAAGAGATTAAGAAAGTGTGAAGTTGCTGAATGGAAAGTTAGTTTTGACTTTCTTGGTCTCGGGGTATTTTAGCCTCACTCACATTGTATTTGAACCACTAGAAGGTGAAGAGGACATTCGTCATTTAAAGCTTGTACGAGTTTGTTATCAACATGAGTGGAGGATTAGTTTTCCACATGTGGATGGTTTTATTGTTGGGGACTATAACCGGGGTCGGGAGGGCTCAGGTCTCCAACGTCAGAGTGCTGAGGGGCAACATCAGGAGAGACGGTGAGTCTTTAATCTTTGTTGTCTGGCTTGTGTGTTTAGTGTGTTTTTGCTGCTGAAAGTCTCTCTGCAACATTCATTAGTGATACAGTGTCTGTCTTATTGGAAATATATCTTAAGTTAGATTGTGTAACTTGACTTCTTGAAACATTGTTGGGCCAGAGACAATGAGGCAGCAACAGAGCGGGGACACTGCTGAATAAAATGAGAAAAGTTAAAGTGGTTGCGAAAGAAGAGGAAAAGCAAAGCCTGTTGAATGACAAGCTGATCCATATTTTCAGACTAAATAAAGAAAAGAAAGATAGCATACAGGAAATGTCTCAGACAACTGTGCACTAGTAGCCTGGACTTCTAGCATTGCTGCAGTGCAACTTTTCTTCATTAAAGTAGTCTTCAGACTCCCTTAGCCTGTTGCAGGGATGTACTGGGACCAAAACTTGACCCGGGACTTTGGGATGGAGCAGCCTTTAATGAGAGCTTGTGAAGAGTGCACGTAGATCATTTTTTGGAAGTTATTTTATATACTAATAACACTACATAATGTAACACAGATGTAAAAAAATAAAACCTAATTCAGCCTTTGTGATATGAAGAGAATATGATGTTGCTAAAGACCTTCAACTCAAGATGTTTTGCACATCTGCCTCCTCAGTTTGCTGACTGTAGAGCTACATCTGCAGGGTAAATGAAGTAGTATGAATGACATCAGTCACTTATAGAATTACCAATAACTAACCATTGAAAAGTAACAAAGATTTCTAATTCAGCAGGCTTTACATTTAATACAATAGTGGATGTTTTCTTAATTTCTATTTTACACAATTTAAAACAATCATGCAACTTTTTCCATATGTTTTTATTTATATTCATATAACAATTGCCTATCCAGCCCTGCACTACCTTTTACTGTATCTTTGCTAGTTGCTGCTCCATACTCCTGCCTGTCTTCCTTCTCATCACCACCATGACTGGAGTCACCCTGTGTCACAGCATCCCCTCCACCATAGTCACTTTTGACTAATAACAAGTAATATATGATTATATTATACTTTAAAACTTTGCATACTGTTTTTACATACAAAGACAATAAAAAAAAGACAAACAAATAAAAATTATAGGCCTATATTAATACGTTTTAAGTTAAGGAGTTTAGAAAGTCATGGGTTGAAATAATAAATGCCTTAACTATCCCCTCTTAAACCCGCTTTGACCTAATGCACATGTTATTGCCCAACATGGCCGATAGTGCACCTGTCATATCTCTCCTGTTTGGTCCTGCCTCATCAGTGACAGTGGTATTAACCTTGGCCTTTCCACTAAGTAAAAGGTCAGTTAATTTTGCGTATTTTACCGCATCTTGCTCTAACTACACCACTTTTTAACCTCAACTTCTCAGCGCTGCCAATTCTTTTTCATCTTCACCACCATTTTCAGTTTTCTCTGTGATCATAACTTCAGGGAAGTAAGTTACCTGGCCCAGGGTCAGGCTGAGCCAGTCAAAACACGAAGCAATCCAAGTCGGGAGGGGTCATTTTTCCGCTTGCATCCCCACTTTAAATTGACAGTATTAAATTGGCCCAGTCTGACGGCTGGACCAGAGCTCCGTTTGTGGATGTGATAATGCGTTCCACTTAACTCCAAACTTGGAAGCCGGAGCTGGGAATAACATCACACCCGAGTTGAATGTGTTCTATTTATGTGTCATATTTTTCATTGTGGTGTTAGCTCTAGCCAGGTTAGTCATTGTTTGCAATACCAATTGATAACAACGCATTGTGCTGTTTTGTTCATACAAACAGCCTAACATGTCCGCAGATAGAAGTTGGACGGGACTGTGTGTATGACTGAATTAGTGAGACACAAATAAGACAGAAGGGCTGTATGTTACTACAGCTTTCACTTCTGTACATGCACGGGACATCCATATTGGATTGTGAGCTTGGGGGACTCGGAGGTTGTCCGAGTTCCAACATCAGGACTTTGACCTCGGAAAATCAGACTTCCAAGAACAAAAGGAACGCACTATAAGAGCCAGGCAAACCCATGTCACGGCTCAGGGCAGTACTGTCACCTGTTATAGTACGTCCAACTGTACCTGACATCGAAAATTGAAATATATGATCGCGGGCCGATTCAGCCTAAGATGGACCGGCCATTTAGAAAATCACCCGACAGCAAGTCCGTCTCTTGCCAGTCTAACTTCCTGCAGGTGTCCTATGTATACTTTTCACTTGGCCCTGAGGCTAAATTCCCAGTGTTACAGTATACCTTTGATTATAAACACTAGTGTTGGACCAAATTTGGATAACGTATATAATATAATTAAAAATTATGACGCAAGGCTCTGACGGCGTCACCAAACTGTTGACTAGTGCCGACACCATTCAGAAACTGAATACCAAACACTCTTACTGAAACACCTCTCCCTTCTCATTAGGTTGGAACCCAAAATGCTGCTGAACTGCATTTCAAATTGTATTAATATTTTCTCCTTTTCTCCTATATAAGTCCATTGTATTTTTTTAATGACAGAATTGAAAGTGATACTGTTGCTATTTTTTAAACCCAGCGGTATACCGTAATACCGCCCAACCCTAACACACACAAACACATGGTTGCTTTTGGCAGGGAACATGAAAATACCAATGTATTATGTTTTAACCTGGACGACCCCTGAGGCTCACCTCTTACTCCTGTGTTAAAAACAAAAAAATACCATGGAGGGGTTAGGTCATAATTTCAAGTCGGACTGTCTACACATGAAGTAGCTCTCCATCAAATACCTTTGAAACTTTCAGATTCTGAATTTTTTGTTTTGTTACAGGATTTAACTGTTCAGGTTGAATCATTGAGACAAGCCTGCCATGAATGCTCTGATCATAGAGTCTAGACACACTTTGATAAGTCAATATCCACAAATTGATTGCAGAAAACAGTTGCAGAGACTTTTCCACTCACAAATGAGAACAGTGTTAAATTACATCATTGAAGCCGCTACATAGAGTGATAGCTATGCTGCAGCAGTATAGTGAGACAGAGCAAGCAGACAGGCGAGAAAAGCAGTAAGTGATGACAAAGAAATGGCTTGTTACAAAATAAAAGTTGATACTGAAATGAGACGACAGCTGCACTAACTCTGTTTGGTCAAGGTTCAAAATACCAGCAGGAGAAAAAGTCTCTGTTCTCTTACTGAACAAGTATGAAGCAGGAAAGAAGAAGGAAGAAGGCAGTAATAAAACTCCAACATGCTTTTATGATACTTAAGAAATGGGTGTTTTTTTACTTTTATTGCATTCCATTCTCATTTCTCCTGTATGTTACTATGACTAGAAAGAGTGCAGTAAAATGTGCACAACATTCTTATTAATTCTTGTTTTGTTTTGTTTTCCTCCTATAGTTAAACACTTTCCTTTAGCAAAAATGTAAAAATTTACATTGAAACAATTAACAATTCACACATAAGATGATGACATGATTCAAATTATACAGTTTGCCTTATCCTCTTCTTTGCCTTTACAGTAATAAAGACATTTATTATAAACACATACTATAAACTCTCTCCCTGCTTCACATAAGCCTAAACTGTCTGCACTTGCCATCTGTCAAACTAGGCTAACATTAGGGAACTCCCTGTGATGATGCTGTCAGGAAATGATTGGTTTATTGCTCTCAGTAAAGGAAAAGATGGCTATCAACAGTTTAGAGAAGAGTAGTTCTAGAAGCAGCCAGTAAAACAATGTGTTTAATCATTCTATCACAGGACTTTGAGAGATCAGCGGGATTTTTTTAACACTGTCACACAAGATTTTTTCTGATAAAGTTGTCAAGCCACCTTTATGTTCTGTATATTAAATTACATTGACTTGATCAAAAGGAATTATTTGATCTCTAGATTATATTTAGTTGCACAATGACTTTGGGTTGTTGTGATAGCTGCTATTAAAGCAGTCTGGTTGTTAGATGCTGTCTTTTCACAGCTCTTTAATCCCCAGTCCTGTGTGTGTGTGTGTGTGTGTGTGTGTGTGTGTGTGTGTGTGTGTG
>NC_045735.1:22873856-22884085 GCF_008692095.1 Etheostoma spectabile | reverse complement strand
GTGTGTGTGTGTGTGTGTGTGTGTGTGTGTGTGTGTGTGTGTGTGTGAACTGAACCTTAGATTGATAGGGGCTCTGCAGTTTTCACTCATCCATTTACCAATGGGAATGTGACTGTGTGTGTACCTTTGGTTATTTGAATGTGCGTGTACACGTGTGTATGCGTGTGACGGATGTCTTAGCTCACTTTGAGGAATTTCCCCCAAGGTTTTTTTCTCCTGTGTTTGTTCAGCCTTTTTTGCTCGTTCTTTTCTTTTACTGAAGTGTGTCTGTGGGCGCATTGTAGATGCTGGTGGGGGGTGAGACAGGGAGACAGAGTGTACAGTGTGTAGAAAAGGAAACACACAAATACATACAGAATGAAGTAAACACTACTTGGCCTTTCTGCCCCGAACAACTTATCATGTCAAGGGATCCAGATGACCCACATAGGATAAAATCTATTACACATTCTTTGTGTGTGTGTGTGTGTGTGTGTGTGTCTGTGTCTGCAGGCACTAACAGAATCAAGATTACAGTAGTCAGATACTGGCACTGTCACCCAGGCACAAGCACTATCATCTAATTCACACATTATCACATGCTTAACTTTGTTCATGTAGCTCACAAATATGGTATTACTTATGTATTAATGTGCTTATTGAGCTTAGTTATATTTAATTGTTTTTATTTTAAACGATGCTCAACGATGCTCATTGTCAGTTATTTTTGACGTTAGAACTTTCAGGTTCTTTCATTGGATGGATTAATTATTCATTTCTTATAGCCAAGTTGGGATGCTTGCATCATTTGTTGTGAGGTCAAAATTACAAGGATAAAATGGTGTCATCAGCTAATAGCTAAAGTGTTCTACTAAGGCTTATTTTTATTAACATTTGTTCTTATTTTATATTTAATTCCTTGGCACAACTGAGCTACTACAAGTGCCCACTGGTGTGTTGAGGCACAGCAGTTCAAAATACACACACTGAGGTACAGAGAAGGTGTTGCACAACATTATGAGCACAAGGGAATGTGTGAGGTACTCTGCTGATTTAAGTGCACTGTTATCTTTTTTTAAACTTGTTGACTTTAAGATTAACTAAAGGTATGCACCAATATTACTTGCATACACTTTACTTGTGTGTGTCAAAGTACACTCATATGCATGCACCACTTAACCATGCTTGTAGTCAGTGGTGTGGCTAACCCTTTGACGAATCAATCCCTGCAAACAATCTGTATCATGCAGTCATTGTGGCCACTGTGCAAAAGAGAGAATATAACTTCAATTCAGGGACATAACACCGTTTTATATTTTATAAAGGCTCCATGCATCTTTCTGATTCCTCCTCTTCTTTCTTCCAATAGTTCTCTTCTTATCTGTTGACTTCCTCCCTCAGTGTTATCAGTCTATGGCTTGCTACGTATCACTCCATCTCTGCAGATCCTCCTCTTCCAATCTCCCCCCTTCTCATTTATCTTCCCATCTGTTTCAGCTCTCTTTAATCAAAAGCTGTTTCACCCTGTTGGCTCTATGAGCAAATATAATGCTGCACACATAGTGTCACAGACATGCATGTGAGGACACTCGCACAACACAAAGATACCTGCACAAGGATAATACTTTTAGTCAACACATTTACACTATACAAAATGGGGTGCAGACAGAGAGCACTAAAGGAACAAGTTATAAATGTACAGTAATACACATATACAGCATGCAAATGAAGACAAATAACGAATATAACGACAAATGAGTGGATGAGCTCAAAAATGCATGTTCTGTGCTGAGCTAGGCGTTGGTGGTATCAGTGAGTGTGATGTCATGGTCCTTGACTGTGTCTGAGTACTTGAGGTGGCCTTGCCTTGTATCACACACACACACACACACACACACACACACACACACACACACACACACACACACACACACACACAAGGGCTGTAGTGATATGCAAAATAAAACCAAAATCACGACACTCAGATCCACAAACCTGTGTTGTGGTGGGAGAAGGCAGAATTGCAACACACTCCTTCCAACTCCCAGAGTTATCATTCCCATCCAGATCCAGTGCTACTACATCTATAAATTACTATTAGTATTAGTCCTTTTGGTGCCTTATTCCTGTTTTGTCTGGTAAATCTAGCTAACTGTACAGACGGCTAAAAGCGAAAGGGGGGGGACACCAGTAATGCTAACGGAGGCCGCTGTTCTGACTTGGCTGCCTGGGTCTGTTTCCTGACGGTTCAGTAAACTACCGTTAGCGTCCTTAGCACCGGCATTAAGTGCTGACCGGGCTGGCTGCTAGCTAGCTGGGGGCTGACTATGCGGGGTAGTTGTCAGCTCTCATCCCGACTTTATTTTAAGGTACAAAAGAATCTTTGGTGTATTTTGATTGATACTGATTGATATATTGAAATCAATCAAAATCAATGAATAAGGTATCTGTTGTATAACTGTGTTGCAAAGTGGGATGTAATCAATGGCAAAACAATGCCATATGGCAGAAAAAAACGCCCCCCCCCTAAAAAGAATCAGGTTTGTATCGAATCGTGGGTCAAAAAATGTGTTACAAACCAAACCCTGGGATCGGTGTATTGTTACAGTCCTAACAAACACACACACACACATATATCATTAATATCTTAATTTGTCATATAGGCACATATAAAAACATGCTTAAGCATAACATGTGCAGCAAAACAGACAAATCCCAGTTTACATGCTGCAGTAAAGGTTTTAAGGCAAAAAAACTGGATTTGACAAAATAATCTCACTCTAAGGTCCATTTAGTTATTGTTTGGAGCTTTCAATTGCATCACACAATCTTTCTAAATGTAATATAAGCCAATTTATAAAATGTAAAGACATCTTAAGTCTAAAACTGTATTCTTAGTCTGTGCTTTGAAGTGCAGGAATACATAGATTTGCTTGGGGCACAATTGAAGGGCCATCAACCAGGTCACTCCGTCCTGCAACTTCTTGATAGATTCAAGATAGGATGCAAATGGGTTCCAAATGTTTTTATGTCATTATATTAAACACAGGGGTGACACCAGGGAGGAGTGTCACTGGGTTTTTGGGCCTCATGAGTCACTCTCAGGACACCCGACATGGAAGAAATTGCATGAGCTAAAGTTACCCCACCCATAAACACTTGGCAGACAGTCTTTTCCTCCCCTTCACAGAGGAAATAGGGTGGTGACCACTTGGACAGAGAAGCACAGAATAAGATGATGCCTTGGAAATTGAGTGGAGCTAGGTGTAGGCTCATATATGTTGTGCTCAGATTTTAGAAGGCAAGGGCAGCAGGAGAGAAGAGAAAGTTTAGGCGGGAGCTTAGAAGATTTAGAGGGCACAGAGGAGGAGGAGGAGGAGGAGGAAAAGGTGTGTTAAGAGAGATATGCCAAGTTGAAAGACCTGTCCCTCCACTTTTCTGCCCTGTCAGCTTTAAAAGAGAGATAGTAAGAACAACGGCAAGCCAAATGGACAGAGTATAAAAAAGGGAAATGGAAGAAAGCAGGAATGATAGAGTGGAGGGGGGTGGGGTGATAAGGTATTGCCAAACAGCAGATAATCCGATCTCTCTCTATCTGATCAGTACCTTTGCCACTGATGAAGGCCACAGACAAATCCGGTTTCCCAGATTGGGAGGGTCACACCCAGTGAAGTGGAAACATAATTAAGCTTCTTCACCTCATGCCCCAAATGTGATTGTTTAAAAGAACAATGAATTCCTCAAGATTATCCAAATACACAGAATATCCTTTAACAGAAAAAATTATAATGAAGAGTTGTGGATAGTTAGAGGTGAAGAAGGATAATGCTCCTAAAAGTTTTGTGCTGCAACTGCATGTGAAGAAATTTAAAAGAAAAACTACCCCAATATGAACATACTATCTTAACAATGAGGTATAGTTAGAATTTTGGGCTATTCACGAGGTTTAGGTCCCTTTAAAGAGACAGCAGCCTCCCTGATCACAAACAAAAGATTGAACTCTGACAGATGTCTCAAAAGACTGATAAATTATGAACTCTTATCTTTACAGCTTTAGTGTGTAACTTTTTGATATTAATAAATGTCCATTACATTCAAGCCATTGCCAAATGAGTTGATGCAATTGCGATCACGGCTTGTATCAAGTCGACGCACCGACAGTTTTGTTGTCATTACCTTCCCCTCATGGGGGGTGACAGAAACTACGCACTATAGCTTTACGCATTTCTAATGCTGCAACGCATGGTATAGCCTCTAAGATATTCAGTAATCTTTATTTTTAAATGTGTACAGCTCCACAGTGGTCAGTGGACATGTGCCTTTTATGATGAATGTGGGCTGCCTTTATCTGGTATTGTTTTTTATCTATTCCTTAATTTTTTTTAAAGATAGTTTGTTTTGGGGCATTGTCGGCCTTTATTTTTACAGGACAGCTGAAGACTTGAAAGGGGGGGGCCGCTGGGTCAAGGAGTAAACCTCTACACATGGACACCTGCTCTACCAATTGAACTATCCTGGCGCCCTTGTTTTTATGTTTAAGATTACTTTTTGGGGGAATTTCAGCTTTTTTTTAATGTATAGGACAGGTAGATATGAATGGGAAAAGACATGCAGGAAATTGTCACAGGTCAGACTCAAACCCCAGACCTTCTGCATCAAGACATACACCTCTTTATATGTGCACCTGAGCTAACTGGGCACCACAGCACACTATCTGGTATTGTTTAATGCTAAGGTAACCAGATTTCAAGAAATCTGGAGACCTTTCCAGATCAGAAAAGTAAATACCTCCAAAACAGGTAATGTTTTTATAATTTGTAATCTTTGTAATCTTAAAATGGGGACACTGCCCCAGGGGCGTCACTAGGCTAAGAACTTCTTTAAAAATAAACTTGGGGAGAATAAAACTACTCTAGGCTGAGTTTTCCTAGTAACCTTACCAAAAAGGCTCAGGTTGCAGCACATATGAAAATAGCTGGTGGATTTAAGACTAAAAATTAATTGAATGAATCCAATTTGAATATGTGTCTGCGGCTTGTTGATCTTTACATTGTTAGTTAATTTCCTAACCGGGCCTGGCCTAGGACACACATTCATACGGGTTGATAAAGTACTTATTGGCCTTTAACTTATCATTGCACTTATAATAATGAGCATAGCTGTCCTCAATTTAGGTCATCCTGTTGTCTCATCTCTGGTTTATCCTTCAGCAACTTTAGAGTGAAAAATCATTACAGCGTACATTGATGTTAAAATGTATAGAGGTTGGCAGGAGGGTCTGAAATGTTTTGCATGCTCTTTTGCTGTACATTTTTTTGGTGAATATGAGATTTTCAAGTCACAACACATGTCTTGTCTTCATTACCGAAATAAGGACATGAATTTGGCAATGTAGGTGTGACGTCAACCCGTTCTCACTCCCACTTGGTCATTGGCTCTCAGAGTCCTGGAGGGACTGGTTATCCAAAAGCTTGCTAAGCACTCAACGCATATCAGTTAGCAATATTGCACTACTACACTTGTCAGAGCTAGCTGGCTGAATATATGAATTAATTAATGAATGGATGGATGAAAGAAGCCCACTGTAGCTTTCTTCTTACTCATAAACCTGGACACCTGATATATGCACCTGTTATGTGTGGATTTTATATCAGATAGAGCAATAATTTTCCGGGACCGGGCTGTGTACCAATACTGGTATATGCAACATATGTTACCAGTCCAAGATGTAATCAGGCAAGAACACCTCTGGCAGCATTTGGTGGCTAATGTTATCTGGTGGTAGCTGACTTTAAGCAATAGTTTCACATTCACACTTATTTGCATTCTTGCTGAGAGGTAGATGAGAAGATCCATACCACTCTGAGGTGAGAGTGGATCTTCTCATCTAACCCAATGGAAGAAATCAAATAAGCTACTTTCCCAAACTTTCAAACTATTTTTTGAAGCTAGATATGGCTTTGAGTTGGTTTCCTTACTTTGTCATTAAGTACTTACATTACAAAGCTTTGCTTTAACTGACAACCCGGTTATTTATACATACTTGTTTCTGCAGAATTATTTACCTCCATTGGTGTGTACTGTCTTCCTTTGGCTATACTAACTCAAATTAAAAGCCAATAAAGCTCTTCTGACATTGAGCCCACAATAGAGGATAGGGAGGGAGACAGATGTTTAGTCACTGGAGAGTGTAGTTAGTCTTGTAGCGGAGTCACTTGACTGGCACAGTGGATGCAGATAACAGAGGAACGGGAAAATGAGACAGAGAGAAAGAAGGAGGTGCATGATTAGACCAGAAGATGAAAGAGAAGAGAAGATGAAATAAAGAACATGAAGAGACTATAGATGGCAAAGAGGGTAATGAGAGTTTTTTGGTTGGATAGAAGAGAGCTAGGCAGAGAGGGAAAGGGGAATTAATGAACAAGAGTGGAAGAAATGGGAATAGAAAGTAGAAAGTTATCATTGGAGATTAGAGGTTGAGCAGGGTAAAGGAAGAAGCAAAGGAGTGGATGGGAGAGATGGTGTAGCCAATATGTGAGTTACACAAAAACAGCTGACAAGCAGGTGAAAGACAGAGTCAGGGAGAGAGAGAGGAGAGGCATTAGATGAGACGAAGTGAGTCAGGGAGTGATGGATATGAAAAGAGACAGAGTAGAGGTGTGAAAAGAGTGATAGAGAGTGCATGGCACGACAAAGGAGAAAAAGGAGTGGGAATAAGTGTGCTGAATAAGCAGTGGAAGTTAAAAAAAGAGATAGAAGGAGAGAAAAATTTGAAAAGAGGGAGGAAGTTTGTCAACACTCAGGGAGGCACCCCTCAAAATGAGAGAAACACTGATGAATAAGAATGAAGGATAATAAGGGGAGGAAAAGAGAGTGCTGTAGATTAGCTGGACAGTGAGCTTCTCCCTCAGTGTTTGCTGAGTTCTTGATAAACAAATCTAATGTGACTCAACAGTAAATGCATGAAAACACGTCTGATCCCTTTGTGTGAGTGTGTTATAAATATAGTGCTAGACAGAGAGAAGGATGGTGGTGATGTTTGTGTGATTGGGGATGGACGGTAGCGTAGAAAACTGTGTGTAATTGTTTGTAAAGAGTTGGACAACCACAAGCTGCCAGGGGGCTGTTGCACAAAAGTAGAATGAAGAAATCCAGGATAACTCAAAAGCGCTGCTTGACTTAGTGTAATCTGCTGAATCGGTTGCACGTTTGCCGAGCCAGGGTGAAAAGGTGAAGCTATGTCAAGCGAGGTGTAGATAAGTGGGATAAGTGCACGTTCACGGCTTTCTTAACTAGACTACAGTATTGATCACAGATTTACTGATGCAAAAATGGAGAAGACGCATTGTTCATACTCTATTCAAAGTGAGCAGCAGCTTCTTGTGGAAGTAATGTGAAACACATTATTGGTTTAAAAAGAAACACGGCCGCTGTAAAGAAACAGCAAGAGAAAGCATGACAGACGATTGCAGACCGGCTTAATGCATAAGCAGCCTAACAATATACATTTACTGACCACGTCTCTGAAATCTGTCATAATCATACCATTCAAGGATTAGGCTACTAATCATTTGCACAAATTACCTGTTGTACTTTTTGCCTTAAGAGTAAGCAGATGAAAAAGTTACTTATTCTAGAAATTTACCATGAAAATCAATCTTTTACAACACTACAATATGATGTTAATATCTCTTTCACTCTGTTTCTCCCTCTCTCTCTCATGGGCAAAATTTCATAAGTCATATTATCTCTACTGCTCACTTTTAATGCAAGGTGTACTGTGTGAACTATTCGTTTTTGCAAATGACAAGTGACTCATTGAATGGTTAAGAGCAGTAGTTTGTAAACGAACATTTTTAGACTATCATTCAGTCGGTCCGCTATTATCTGCCACGCTTTTTCTCATGTTTTTTTTTATTTTAACAGAGGACGAGTTTCCTTCTTTACATATTATATGCTTTGCTCCCTCGGATATATGAACACAGAAAATAGACCATGAAGAAATTGGATTCTAAAATCTAGAAACTATGAAGATAATTAAGTGATAAATTCAATGCACACTGTAAACAGTATATTCACCTGTTGTTCTTCCCTCAGTAAAATTTAATGTCAAAAACCATTGGGGCGTCCTCTCCCTGTTGTCACATGAATGTACAGTAGACTACAACACTATATAGGTACTGGTCCAGTGAACTACTATAATTTGGGAGAATTGTACAATTAGGATATGTTCTTAAAAATGTGCAATCCTCCCAAATTATAGTCATTAAAGAATACAAAAGATATTTATGGTGCATTGGTCCACTATAAAAACACACATGTACAGCACTTTATATATTGCCCTTAGTAAGTGACTTCATTTAAAAACACATTTCCAACTTTATCAGCCTTTTCTAATCATCTCAACTGCAGTAATATATAGCATCAAACATCTAACAACAACAAGAACAGCAGTCTTCATACAGCAACATAACAGTAACAACCATAGTCACATGAATCATTTTTTAAATAATAGTCACAATTTTAAAAAATGAACAGTATTTAACTGAACAGCAACATGCACCTTGTATTTTAATGCATGCTGATAACAATAAGCTAAACCCACCGCTGAGTGAACAGAAAAGGCTCCAGGATTAATAAATCCTTGCTGTTAGCTGTAGAGAATAAATCTCCATGGTAACTTAGGTGCTTTTCTGCAACCAAGTCTAGGTTAAATTCATCCAGGATAATTGGAATATCCTGGCTTAATCCCTTATCCTTGTTTTGTGCAACAGCCCTCAGAACAACTTCTAGTAAAACACCACGCACACTTCATATTTACACAAGTAACTAGTGTGTAACAATGCCAATGTAGTTGCAGCCGGTGTGTTAAAAGCATTGATATCCCCTCAGACAAGGTGTTGCAGGCATGGAAACAGGCTCTCTGACGGGATTTTGAGTGGAATTAAAAGGATCCATAGTGCAGCTAATTGGCACTAATTTGGATTTAATTTGGGTAATAAAAGAAAGCAGGCTGATCTTTTATCAAGCTGCAAAGTATGTATATACAAGAAAAGGACTGCTATACCATGCTCCATCAAAAGCCAGTGTTCATGTCCTGATTTGCAAACCTCCATATAGACAACGTACTGTATCCATTTTCCAATTCCATTTTGGGTGAGAGGGGGAGGGTCCGTGAGTGATTAGTCAACTGTGTGGGTCACACTTGGATGTGATCTGCACTTGTGTCTCTATTTTGTGGTGTCACACTCGTCTTCTGTAAAAGTCAACCACATGCGGTTGCACAGCACTGCTGTTACCATGTTTCCGTGAAAATCATGAGGCTGCAGTCCATAATACATTTATGAGTAGTGATCCGCAGCCAAAGTTCCTCTATTTTTTTTGCTAAAGACTGTACATCGGTGAGAAAAAATGCTGTGTAGTAATTAGGGATATGGATTTAGCATTCGCCTAACGTTAGACCTCCTCTCTCCCCTCGACTTTGTTTACACTCTAAACCCTGCTTGCAAGCACTTCCAGTTGACAGACGTCAGGGCTGTAGTATTCGGCCTTGTTACAAAATAGAGAATTGCATTTTTAATCAGTGTTGTCTCGGTCTCAGACAAAAAGGATTACATTTTATGTCAACACCACAACTGTGGGGTGTCACTAAACTGCTAAATTATGATTACGTGCGAACCAATATTCCACTATTATTCCAAATATGACAATATTCCGAATTTGATACAGGTCATGTAAACAGCGTATTTCAGTTGGATATTCCGAAAAAGGCCTTTTTCTGAATATAGCATTCTCCAATTAAGACATGTGGGATATTCTGGAATTATTCAGGTTTTAAAAGACATTCTTTGGACATGTATAAAGCGCATTCAGAATATGCGTCTCAATCAGGGTTTTAACTGCAGGTTACGCCCAGTTAACGGCCTCTTGCCTGTTTAAGGCTTATGGTCAGCTATGGTTGCTGTAGCCAAACCAACCAGCCAAAAGTTTGAAAGGTTGCAAACCCATTAATAAGGAGAAACACAGCTACTTTGTAACATCATCAAAGACTTGGAAATCAACAGGTTATTGGATATGCGGACACATCGCTACGCCAACGTTTTTCAAGAAGCTGGTTGAAGCAATGAAAGAGGGACGCTGTGTTCACACGGTCCAACAAGTCCTCCACCGCTGCTAAACTTTGAAAAAGTCGTATTTTGTACAGTGTTACAGTATGAAAACAGGAATATTAGTGGAATATTCACTTTCAT
>NC_045735.1:22871673-22873846 GCF_008692095.1 Etheostoma spectabile | reverse complement strand
AAACAGCTTAGTCGGAATATCATCTTTTTTGGAATAAGGGGAAAAAAATGGAATTTGATGTGCATGTAAACATAGTCTCTGATGAATATGCATTTTTACATCTATGTTAATGTTAGCTCCGACATTTGCCGTACACCACGGTACCGCTTCCTCACTCGGGTGAGAGAGATGTGACAGCAAAGAGTGGAGACCACTTCTAGTTCTTGTTTTATTGTCACTCAAATAAGCTTTTTGACAACATCCCTTTGGGCTCTGATAACTTGAGAAAGGCATTTGTCACTTTTTTCTGACATTAATTGAAAACACAGTTGACAGATAAATGAATGATGGACATAATCAGGAAGCTTGGGAGGTAGTTGAGGCAGACAACATGAGTTACAGTAACACCTAACACACCCAATTTACAGCAACATAAATCCAATGCACCCACCCCCAGTGTAGGCTGGATCACTGCTGCTACACTGATCACCTGAAAACTCTGCTGTAACTGCTATGTTCACTTGGCACCACTGCTGTTTCTATGGCATTTTATGAGCCCTGCCTACAACTACACATCCACCTGTTGTGCTTCAAGTCTAGGTTGTTACCCTGGGAGGGAAATTATTGCTGTACCTCCCCAATCTTTGCAGTGATGAATAGGGTGGGTCCATGATAGGTGTCACAAGGTTGGAGCCTTTAAGCCGAAAATCAATTCTCTGCATATTCTGTATTCACATAATAATCTGTGTTTTGAAGGGCCAGCACAACACAACTAGTGCAATTTTAGCAATCAATTAATTTGTTGTGTGTGAAGGATTATTTATGGGTCCGATTTTGAGAGTGCAACCTCTGTGTAACAGCACAGGAGGCATCTAAATGCACAAAACCTCCTTCTCTCCGTCTCCTTCCTCTATAAGACCCCAACAACTGGAAGGGCAATAACCACATATTTGTATATTTATTACTGTGGAAAAACTGCTGCTGTAACAAGGGAATTTCCTCAGTGTGGAATGAATAAAAGTATTATCTAATCTAATCTAATTTATCTTTATTTTTATATTTTACTATATAAATATAGCCATTTTATATTTTTGTTTATTGTTTGTTTGTTGTTTATACTAAACTGTGTTTCGTTGTTGTGAAACAATGACAACAAAGACCTATTTTCTTCTATATTGTGGGGTTTAGGATACTTTCTCCAGAAAAAACAAACAAGGAATCAGATGTTTTCAGTACCTGCTCAAACGTTTAAAGTACAAGATACAGATCCTTACGAAAAAATGGTGTGACGCCAGTGGCTTTCAGCCACTAGGGCTAAGTGAGGTTGAGAACATGACAAATGTCAGATGTGACACTTCAGAAAAATGAGAACAGGAGCTGCTCTTACCCCAGGAGATCCACCCCTGCTGAAGGAAAGAGATAAACACTGTGTGTATGTTGTGTTTATATATATATGTGTGTGTGTGTGTGGGTGCGTGTATATTTGTGTGTGAGAGACTGAAATCCTCTATGGGACTGTGAGAGCGATGTCTTTGTTACTCTGACAATGGTGCTCTGACACAAATGAAAAAGATTTTTTTTTTTTTTACCTTCTCCGTCAAGCACTTTTATCTTCCCCACTCCAGCTGTCAGCATTTCTCCCCATATTTCCCTCACTCTTTCTGATTCTCCATTTGTGTATCTCAGCATTTCTCCCGCTGTCTCTCTCTGCCTCTCCTTCTGTCTTTTCTTGTCTTCATTAGCTTTCTCTCTCTTGTTTTCATGTCATAATTTTTACTCTCTGAATTTGGTATCTAAGCAGCAGAGACCGAGAAAGTGCATAGACAGAAGTAGAGAATACACATATAGAGGAGAGAGGAATAAATGGGGATAATGGATATGGATAGGAGCACCGTAAAAAAAAGGGAGAAGGCATTGTTAGAGGGATATCAGAGGGGAAAAATGTGAGAGGCTGAAAGAAAAGCTAACAGGCAGAAAAAGAAGCAAAAGAAAGCAAGAGTATAAAAAGGAGAAGGGGGAATAAATGGCAAGAGGATAGTGTTATGTGGTAGTGCGGAGCCTGCAGCAAGATAACTGATCCCAGTGGTAGATAGAAGGTCAGATACACACTGACAGTCAGACCACTGCTTAACCCTGCGCTCTGACCACACACACACACACACACACACACGCACACGCACACGCACACGCACAC
>NC_045735.1:22865136-22871663 GCF_008692095.1 Etheostoma spectabile | reverse complement strand
ACGCACACGCACACGCACACACACACACACACACACACACACACACAGCTGATGTGAGGCAGACAGACTGAGAGCAGGATGGCTGTCAAAACATCAGCATCTGGTCAACATCACACACAACGCACAGAGCAAACACATAAACATCTAGGAAACAGCATCCAAGCAGCCCTAAGGTGGATCAAGGCTGATATTTTATAAACTTGTGCTTCCCCAGCTGGGGCTTAGCTAAAACACACACACACAAACAGCACCAATTTGTTTTTTATAAAGTTAGCCTATGTGTTGAGATATAAAGTCATGGAGATATAAAGGAAACAGAATTTGTCTGCAGTTATTACATTACTTGTTTATTATATAGTGACTGTATTGTATTGTAGATGGCCTTTTATGTAGGTTTTATTCTGTGAACATATTTCGTGAATATCAATGTGTGCGAGTATGTGTGTGTATGTAGAGCTAATTGATTGTCCTTGTCAGCCCTGCTGTTCAGACTGCAGTAGCTGTCAGCAGGAGCCAACTGCTACTCTAACAAGCCTTACAAACACACACACCAACATAGTCTCTCCAAAATGTGCATGAGCACGCACACGAGCGCACACGTGCACAGACAGACAGACAGACAGACAGACACACACGTATGTGACAAGTATAACCAAGACCCAGGTCCTAATCCAACCTTCCAATCCAATCCAGACAGAGTTATACACAACAAAGATTCAACATCTGCATGATTAACTGGCACAGTGATCAAACAAAATAGTACTTCTGAATTACATTCTTAATATTACAGATACAGCATTGAACAAAGAGATAACATGGAAGACGAGATAATGTGGCTTAATGCAGCACTCTGCATCAAGCCACACATACTGTACCGACACACACACACAGGGAGGATATTGGTGATGTAGTGTGGGTAAATACACTACATCACAGTGTAGGAGGTTACACAGGGACAAGCCCCACTCATCCCTCATCCTCTGCTTCTCTCTATACTGCCCCTCCCTCAAACCCTCCTCACAATCTGTTGGTACAACTTGAGTCGACTTCTCACACCCACTTGCTTTTTCCTCTCTTCTCTCCCTCTTTCTTGCAGTCATGGATTTGTCTTATCTATCTCTTCTTTCCCCTCTTCTTCTCTCTTCCTCTATGTCTTCCTGTCTTCTTCCCTGTCTGTCTTTTTCTTGTTCCCCTTTTTTCTTAATTTGTTTTCCATCCTCCTCATTTAACGAGATGGAGCTTTCTGTCAAACGTTGTCCTTTGACGCCTCCTTCATCCTTCCGTTTGTGCAACACTGTAGCTGTTAATGTGTATGACTCATGAGCATGTAGTCATGTGTAAGACTGAGTAATAAATGAATGTGTGTCGGTATATCTCGGTGACTGAGTGAAAGTTTGTATATGTGGCTGTGCTGTCATTCTGATTAAATGAATTGCATTATGCATATGTCAGCATCTCTAACTTGCATAGGTGTTACAGTAACAGCTGGATAAACAGGTAACACAATGTGATCCACATGAAATACTCACACACTTTATATTTACTTTTAAAGAAAATATTGGAGGGCCATGATACAATGTTATAAAGGAAAATGTTTCAACTACTGTATGAAACATGCTTTGATCTGCATCGATAATTCATTCCGTCCCCATCTCTTGCCTCGAGAGCTCAATGCCATTCTTGCACAGATATGCTTCTCAACACCTTTAAGTGCCTCAGGCTTTCTCTCCTTCTCTCTTTTTCCTCTCTCAGTGCATCTATATGTCCATGTGTTAGTACTCCTCAGTTTAAGCGTCTTCATGTGTGCGTCAGTGAATAAGTATAGTTTGGCGTCCAATCACCCATGCATCTGCTGGTGTGTGCGCCACCTACTTCTTTGGGCCATTCAGCCACAGTGTCTCTACCGACTTGTCCTCAGTGCTGACTCAGCAAGTGTTGGTCCCCTCTGCATTATTCAGCAAGCTTAGCCAAGGTGTTAAACAGAAGCACATCAGAGCAGAGGACGGGAGCATGCTAAGTGGACTGGCACAAGACAGGGATAACGTAGAGAAGATGTTAGCTTAGTGGGATACAGACATTAGCTTGTAGAAACAGGACTAAAGCAGTGTCCCATTTTAACTTTGATTTGAGGATCTCAGGTGTACACTGACAAATGTGTTAGTATGCATACTAAATTTGCTTGATTTTTAAATGTGATGCAACACATAAGAAATGTAGGATATTGTCACAATATTAACAAATAAACAAATATTGATAAAGGTACAGGTACATTATGGAATATAAAAGTATTTGCTTTGGGAAACATGGCAGTAATGTGAGGTTGCGTTAAATTTATGGTTTAAACCTGCTAATCCCTAGTATAGTCCTTTGCAGTTTATGAAAATGTAAAACTTGTTTGTTAGTGGGGTATGGGCTGATCCGAATGCTTTGAAGCTTTGATCGCTGCCATGGTAAGGGAGGCCCAAATGGAGGCCCAAATCATGCTTCTTTTAAAAATTATAATTATTTTTAAAAATACTTTACCCAAAATTCCTGATAGCTCATGAAATAAGGAATAATAATCCTCTTTCAATACCGTGGATTGTGCCACTCAGCAATTTTATTTATTTTATTTATGAATTACAATATTCAATGGAAAATAATCTCAAAAACAAATAGCACAATGTTGTCAATATAAAACCCAGCACTTTCTGTTTAATTTAATTTAACCAAGGAAACACTTGTTAGTTTCTCTGAAATGTGTTTTAACCACAATCCTTTTCCTAAACTTAACTAGTCGTATCTACAATGGCCCCTGAAAGGACCGTCATCTGGTTCACACTATGGACTGTTCACGTTACAGTGCTTTAATTAGTTTAAAATACTTCTATTTTAGAAACACAATCTTTGGTCTATTGGTGAAGCAGCAGTGATAAATTTAAGGGGGTAGCAGAGGCAGAGATATGTAAGCCAAAAAGGGTACACATCACAACAAAGCAAGGGACACGCAGACACAAACATGCACATAACTTCACAGATGCACACAAAGCTATTAACTTGCACTATTAATGAGTGCAACTCAGACATGCACGATGGTGCAGTCTTAGTGTTTGATGTGTTGAGGTATCCTGGAGCTTTGTGGACTTTCCTTGTTCTTTTCACAGTAGCTGTGGCAGTGTTCCCACCTCTGTCTTACCGCTGCCTGTTCTCCCTCTTTCTTTATCTGCTCTGTTTTTACATTTATTTTTTCTCTCCGTTTCCCTTTTACTCCCTTCTTTTCTCTTCTCTGTCCTTCTCTTCCTCACTCAATCACTCCCCGTTTTTCTCTCACCTGCCCTTGTCCATGCTTTGTCTCATTCTTGATTTATAACCTCTCTTTACCTCTTGTCCTCTGTATTTTTGTCTCTGTCTTTCTGTTCGACCTCTACTTAGCGAGCGTGTAGTTGGTCTAAGAGACTGAGTAAAGTAAGCTCAGTAAACAGTGTTTTTGTCATGTCTGCAGCTGTTTGTCTAACCTCCTCTGTCTGTGTCACAGGACATTCCTTTGTGCCGGATTCAAAGGAATACACACACAAGTAGGGCTGTGAAGGTACAGTGCTTTTCTTACCGCGATGACGAAGCAACGTATCACCGCGGTATGGCGGTTAACCGAAACCTCCTTGTGAGGCAAGTGTAAGTTAGACCAAGAATGGCAGGGGGCTATAAGTGAGTGACGTCAGTGCCCGTGTGGTCGTGCAAGGAGAGCGAGTGGTAACGCAGAGTAGTGTATGAGTGCCACTGGGAGGAAAAGCGAGAGGAAATAGAGATAGAAAAGATTATGTAAAGTGAGTTAAAAGTGAACAATAAAACAACAAGTCTGAGCTTCTCAAGACACAGTGGCTTTATCTGTTGTCAATACCAACGGTAAAGGGAATGGCGTTAGCCCGAAAAACATCTGCTTAACCCTTAGCACAGTGTTTCCATTTCAGCTCAATGTGAGAGTCTATACAGCGTTTTGCTGTCATTAACGACCACTCTGCTTTCTCTCCTCTCCGTTGATCTATACCACAGACAGTTCAGAAAGCTTTATTGTTATTAAAGTAAAAAGAAAAAAAATGTTTGCCGACAATGCAAAGGGCTTTGTTGGCATTGCTTTGCAGCACAGCGGCCTTGGCAGCTGAGTGAACAGAGAGCAGAGAGGGCGACTCGGCAGTCCGCTAACTTCTTGCTCTCTCTAATATAACCAATGTAAGCTGCTCTGTTTAGGCTACAAAACGTGCATGCAGGCTAAAATTCTGTGCAGTTTTGTCGGGATTAAGCTATAAGCAGAAGGAAACTAGCTGCTAGGCTAATGAACAATGGTAAACACTGCAGCATTAATGTTAATATGTCCACCTCAGCTCAATGAACTGTCCATGTACAAAGCTGAAAGGACGAGCAACTTAAGTTTTTTTTTTCTCTCCATAAACTTTTGAATGTAGGAGAGAAGACAGTCTATGGGGATAATTACAAAATCATTATTAAATTAATTACATTTCACATCACAATATATCTGTTCCACTATAACTTCTGTGAGCAAAATAAAAAAAATAAAAGATATGCAGCGATGGCAGTGATGATATCATCACCGTGGGGGTGGCACGTCACCACCAGTATTGCAGTGATGCGGTTATCGTCACAGCCCTACACACAAATGCACCCACACAAAGTCTTTGAAATCCTTAAACAGAGGTATTCTCACCCAAATACCAACATAGCACACACACACACTTTCTCATGCACATGGTCACATGCTGAAGCTCCCACACTGAAACTGAGGAGTGAAGGAAAGAGATCCAAATGCAGAGAAAGAGAGAGAGGGAGAACTGGGTGGCTGCATAATATGAACTCTAGGTTTGCTGCAAGAAAGAGGGGGGAGGGGGGGTTTGAAGGTGTTTGTGGGGGATTTCAGTCACAAGTGTGAGTCATAAATATCTATATGTATACTGCTCAGAAAGTTATAATGTGTTATATTATAACGTTGCCTGGCTCCCAAGATATTTCTTAGCAGATGTTTCAAGCCGGACCTTAAAGCGCCCATATTATGCACATTTTCAAGTTCATAATTGTATTTTGAGGTTATCAGAATTGGTTTACATGGTTTCATTTTCAAAAAACACAATTTTGTTGTACCTCACATTGCTGTAGATCCTATTTTCACACGGTGTGGAGTTTGTATGTGTGTGGAAGCACCAGAAACACAAAATAACACCCCAAATCCCAACAAATTTGATTTTGTTCATAATATGAGCACTTTAATATATTACACAGTTAGACAAGTTAGGTAATGGGAAGTGGATTAAAATAAGTTATAAATGAACACATTTGAAAGTCAAACTAAAGTTGGAATTCTCTTTTTTCTGTAAGGAAATTTAAATTATGATGATACTGCAGATATTTCTGCACATTTTAACATTTTATAAACAAGTTTTTATGGACATATTAATGGAAAACACTTCTTAGATTCAGGTTTCTGGGTAGGTGTTTCCTATGACAGCGGTTGACTAAAATTTAAACGCTCACATTGCTGGAGATGTGCCTTCGACTTCTACAGAATGAACTACTGTAAAACAGCAGCTCGTTTGTGTCTAAGTGAAGGCATATGATGTGGTGCGTTCTTGTCCACACAGGCTTGCTGTTCTCTATAATTCATGGATATGTACATGCCAGCTGCCTCTGCACATATGTAACACTCACATGAATGCCTATGTGGCCTGCCTAATGCACTGGACACACCCACACACCCTTTTTTTAAACCATTCTTCATCATCCTTTCAGTAAGTTAGACTGGACAGTACCTGAACGGTCCTTCCTGTCCATCCCTTCTATATTCTGCCTTCGTCTTCATGCCATTGCTCCACTTCAGAATTCTAATTCCCTACATTACTTACTGCAAAAAACATGCAGTGTCTTTGCATTAAAGAAAGTGATGTGAAGTGAAGTTAATTGGCTTTAGCAGCAAAGACTGGGCTACACCAAAACGATCACCTTAAAGAGGAAAATCTCAGACTGAGGAAGAGAAAGAGGAAGGGAACTACAGTAGTGTTTTTTTACCATTTTCAATGTATTAATATATAACGCCTCAGGGACAAAGTCAGACCATGGTCACAGGACCAGGGTTTGACTCGGTCCCTGAGGTGTGAAATCTTTTAAAATGTGAGAATGCAAATGAGGTATTCATTTGGTGTAAAAGAAAGAAAAATTACCGCTTCAGTGTTTCTGACGTGGTCAAAAAGAGAGTGAAGCAGAGGTAGAGGAGATGGTGCAGGATGGAGGGAACAGGGAAGTGAAGGAGAGAGGAGGAGAAATGCAAGAGCCGATGCTGACCAAAGCTGACACCCCTCGGCATGCAGTGTTCACCTCCAGGGTGTGTGTGTGTGTTTGTCTTTTTCATGCCTCTATGCTTGTGTGGGCGTGACTGAGAAACAAGGGAGAATATTTAAAGCTGATCTGTCATGAGAAAGTGGGGAAGAAAACAGTGGAGCCAGCACAGGCTTTGATAAGCAGTATACTAACACACACACACACAC